>NC_086445.1:378727891-378905391 GCF_028390025.1 Pseudophryne corroboree | reverse complement strand
AAAACAGGAAAGGGATATAAAAAGATATCCAAGCAATTGAGAATGCCAATCAGCAGTGTTCAAACTCTAATTAAGAAGTGGAAAATGATGGATTCTGTGAAAACCAAATAACGGTCAGGTAGACCAACAAAAATTTCAGCCACAACTGCCAGGAAAATTGTTCAGGATGCAAAGAAAAATCTACAAAATAACTTCAGCTGAAATACAGGACTCTCTGAAAAAACGTGGTGTGGTTGTTTCAAGATGCACAATAAGGAGGCATTTGAAGAAAAATGGTCTGCATGGTCGAGTCGCCAGGAGAAAGCCATTACTACGCTAATGCCACAAAGCATCCCGCTTACAATACTCCAAACAGCACAGAGACAAGCCTCAAAACTTCTGGAACAAAGTCATTTGGAGTGATGAGACAAAAATTGAACTTTTTGGCCACAACCATAAACGTTACATATGGAGAGGAGTCAACAAGGCCTATGATGAAAGGTACACCATTCATACTGTGAAACACGGAGGTGGGTCGCTGATGTTTTGGGGATGTGTGAGCTATAAAGGCACTGGAAACTTGGTCAAAATTGATGGAAAGATGAATGCAGCATGTTATCAGCAAATACTGGAGGAAAATTTGCACTCATCAGCCCGGAAGCTGCGCATGGGACGTACTTGGACGTTCCAACATGACAATGATCGAAAACACAAGGCCAAGTCGACCTGTCATTGGCTACAGCAGAATAAAGTGAAGGTTCTGGAGTGGCCATCTCAGTCTCCTGACCTCAATATCATTGAGCAACTCTGGGGAGATCTCAAACGTGCAGATCATGCAAGACTGCCCCTAGAATTTACAGGAACTGGAGGCTTTTTGCCAAGAAGAATGGGCAGCTTTACATCTGAGAAAATAAAGAGCCTGAGCCACAACTACCACAAAAGACTTCAAGCTGTCATTGATGTTAAAGGGGGCAATACACGGTATTAAGAACGGGGGTATGTAAACTTTTGATCAGGGTCATTTGGGTAGTTTCTTTTGTCATTATGATTTAATAATAGTAAACAATTGTTTGACAATAAATGGCTTCACCCAACCACTAACCATGAGTGAAAGAAAAGTTTGTGAGTTATTCACATTCTCTGACAAATGGCCAGAAAATCACAAATTCTGCTAGGGTATGTAAACTTATGAGCATGCATATATATATATATATATATATATATATATATATATATATATATATATATATATACACACACACACACACACATACACATATTTATATATATATATATATATATACATATACACACACACACACACACACACACACACACGGTGGGGGTCCGGCACAGCCACTTATAGAAATATTACACTGGGTGCCCTCACGGTAAAGCAGATAGTGGATTCGAGGTGGTGCGGCACTCCAATGATTTGTAACGCCAGAAATTTGAGTACAACGTTTCAATGCCCATTTAATAAAATGGCATTTTCGTCAGGTATAACACAAACAATACAAACATCTTACCTTAAATAGGAAATATCACCCATTGTGGCGCGAATGCCGCCGCGATACTGCACACCCGGTGGCCGCGCATAGTGAATGACGTCGTAGCGCTCTGAAACAACAGCGTACGACATCACGTGACAAACCCGTCACGATAGTAACAAGCGTATAAACAAATATACAATACGGCTGACAGGATTAACGATCCGCATAGAGTTAGACCACAGCGGAGACTTGACATAAATATAAATTAAACTCAAAAGTATCTACGCAGAAAAACGTCTAATAAGATAATCTACAAGAAACATTTAATACTAAAACTAGAACCGTGATATAAATATCATACTGTAAATATCAACGTGTAAACCATAGCAGTCACTTAGAAAATTCACAGCAAGTGGACGAAACTAGCATGGGCAATAATAAGATATAGATTAAAGATAATCGTATTAATTACTGTTGGCCAATACACTAATACCCGAATGCTCGTTAAGTCCCTTAGGGGCAAGAGTCCCCAAACGGAAAATCCACCGGGCCTCACATTGCAATAACTTGAGGCCACGATTACCCCTACGTAGAGAGAGGGGGATGTGGTCAATCATTCTATACTTAAGTGAAGCAAGGCTATGAGCAACCAGCGCAAAATGCCTTGCAACTGGCTGATCACTCTTGCCAGAGGTCAATGCGGCTTTGATAGACGAACGATGGGCCGCCATTCGTTCTTTAAATGGTCGTTCAGTCTTTCCTATATAGGAAAGCCCACACGGGCAGATAATTTGATAAACCGTAAAAACAGAATTACATGTAAGCCTATGATAAATCTTTTGTGTTTTACCAGTTAAAGGGCGATAAAAAGAATCACCTGGGATCAAATACTTACAGGTCACACATGTACATCTCATGCAACCTACTTTACCCCTATAAATACTTGGGGCTGGCTCCGTGATGTCGTATTTAACAAGTATGTCGCAAATATTGCGCCCACACTTGTAACTGGACATCAGATATGTATCGGACAAGTTACAATCTGGATCAGAGTTGACAATAGGCCATAGGTTCTTTGCTATTTTATTGATCATAGGACTAGCTGATGTATATTGTGTGACCCAAGGTAAAGTAATTTTCATATTTCTAGGTTTGGATTGTAGCAGTGTCATTCTGTCAATTCCCAAGACTCTAGATTTTGTTTGTTGTAACTGAGTATAGTCATAGCCTCGTGCTAAAAACTTCTGTGACAATGTATCAATCTGAGATTCAGCTTGCCTGATATCAGATGTAATACGTCTTACTCTAATAAATTGGGAATAGGGGAGACCCTGAATTAATGATCTTGGATGGCAGCTAGTCGATACAAGAAGATTGTTATGGTCTGTAGGTTTAGAATACAGATTGGTTGAAATGTGACCATCATTAATAGAAATTGCCACATCTAGGTAGTGAATCTCCGTAGAACTAGATGTAAAAGTGAATTTAACAGGACTATCGCTGGAGTTATGTACATTGAGATGATTCACAAGATCATTGCTATCACCCTGCCAAAAAATTAATAAATCGTCGATATAGCGACAAAAAAATAGAATCCGGTTTGCAATAGAGGTATCAGAGAAAAATATTGATTGCTCAATGTCGAACATGAATATATTTGCATATGAGGGGGCTACCGCCGCCCCCATAGCACAACCAACCAATTGTAAATAAAATGCCACATCGTACAAGAAAAAATTCTTTGTCAAAATAAACCGTAACAGATCCAGTATAAACATAATGTCAGGACCACTATAAGAACTCTGACCATTCAAGAAGCGTCCCACAGCCAGCAAGCCAAGATCGTGTGGTATTGTTTTGGAATGGGGAGAGATAGCGCTCACTGGGGGAAGGTTAGGATGAGTGCTGCTAGACCTGGAGGTGTCCTACCTCCTGTTGCAGATAATTGGAAGGAATGGGTCAGCGCACTCTAAGGGTGTGGATGTTGAGGAGGGGGGGGGAGATAGAAATGAGGGGGGGGGGGGGGGGGGATTGACCTTGTTCTTGTATGAGGATAACCAATGATATTTATGTTCCCTGTAAGTGCAATGATAACCCGTGAGACAAGATGGATTGTGTAAATTTATTGATTGTATGTTACGTATGAGTGAACGTCCCTCTTCAGGTATGTCCTGCAGACTACCCTTTCTGAGTGTACCCTCCTAAATGGTACACCTGTGCTTGGGCCCTTACAGTCAATGTGTCCAAAATGCCACTATCAGGTGTGTCTTGCAGACCACCCTTTATATGTATACCCTCCTGATGGTATACCCTACTCAGAAGGACCCCAGCTGGGGTTAATGTCGGGTGTACCTTATTACGGGTCACCTTTACCATAGGTGTGGTTGGCCTATGTGCTTCTGGTTAATTTTCGGTTAGTGTATTCTTGTGAGTGTGACAGTTTGCGTCGTCCCGCCTGTCAGACTCTATCTGGTGTCCTCGGCTGGAGGTTGCGGGTGTGGGGCTGTAAGGTCTCACTTACCGCCGGGGGCAAAGCTGGCGCGCCTGCCACCGGTGTCTGCAGTCCCGTCCCGCTTCCTACGTTGCCTCCGTGGGTCCTTTCTGTAGCTACGGTCCCCGTCTCTGTCACAGGCGCCGTTGTATTTCTCCTGCTTGCGAGGTCTCGTCTACTACTTCCTGGTGCCGGCGTCAAGTGCAAGGTCACGTGAGCGGGCAGTGTAAGTCCGAAGCCGTGTGTTCTCCCTCTCCGGCCGGAGAAGGGGATCTGTGGTACAATTAGGAGGTGAAAGTCTGTGTATGTATCAGGTCTCCAACGCGTTTCAGCAAACGTGCCTTTTTCAAAAAAATTAATAAATCGTCGATATAGCGTCAAAAAAATAGAATCCGGTTTGCAATAGAGGTATCAGAGAAAAATATTAATTGCTCAATGTCGAACATGAATATATTTGCATATGAGGGGGCTACCGCCGCCCCCATAGCACAACCAACCAATTGTAAATAAAATGCCCCATCGTACAAGAAAAAATTCTTTGTCAAAATAAACCGTAACAGATCCAGTATAAACATAATGTCAGGACCACTATAAGAACTCTGACCATTCAAGGAAGGTCCACACCTGAGATATCTGTGTTGTCAAGAGGCCTATCATTTGTGCCGACCTCCAAATTTAACCCTCTGGAGTGGCGTGTTGAACAACATAGACTCCATCGACAACTAAAATTTAATGAGTTTTATGGTAAACACAGTGGATCCATCATAGAACAGTCATCAACCTCTATATCAGAGATTCCTCCTCAGTTATCTAAATTGATTCCACGTTCTTCGTTTGAACCGCAGTCGTCTAATTCTTCAATTAAGACATTTATGCGTCTACTACATAATGATGTTCATACAGCCATCTCCAATTTGCCATCTCAACGATGTAACTTACCTCCCAGTGAACAATTAGCTTTGGACAATCTTGCCAATAACAGGAAATTGATTTTCCGTCCTGCTGACAAGGGAGGTGCCCTGGTGATCCAGGACTTGGTAGATTATAAACGACAAGTTGCGGTACACCTGGATGATTTTTCCATTTATAGGCAACTGCCGCATGATCCCACATGTACTTTTAAGAGTGAATTGTCCTCTATTTTGAAACATGCCTGTTATGATGGATTAATCTCTGATCGTTTATCTAAAGCTTTACTTCCAGCATTTCCTTTGGTTCCTTTGTTTTACACTATCCCGAAGATTCATAAGTCTGTGTCGGACCCTCCGGGTAGGCCTATTATTGCCGACCGTGGGGGTCTGACACAGCCTGCTTCGGTATTTGTGGATAGTGTATTACAACCATATATAAGAGACCATCCTAGATACCTACTCGATACCACTACGCTTTTAGTCAAACTTATGGCTCTACCTAGACTTGCACCAGATATTACCATGTTCACCGTTGATGTAGTTAGTCTATACAGTTATACCACACGATCGTGGCTTGCTGGCTGTGGGACGCTTCTTGAATGGTCAGAGTTCTTATAGTGGTCCTGACATTATGTTTATACTGGATCTGTTACGGTTTATTTTGACAAAGAATTTTTTCTTGTACGATGTGGCATTTTATTTACAATTGGTTGGTTGTGCTATGGGGGCGGCGGTAGCCCCCTCATATACAAATATATTCATGTTCGACATTGAGCAATCAATATTTTTCTCTGATACCTCTATTGCAAACCGGATTCTATTTTTTTGTCGCTATATCGACGATTTATTAATTTTTTGGCAGGGTGATAGCAATGATCTTGTGAATCATCTCAATTTACATAACTCCAGCGATAGTCCTGTTAAATTCACTTTTACATCTAGTTCTACTGAGATTCACTGCCTAGATGTGGCAATTTCTATTAAGGATGGTCACATTTCAACCAATCTGTATTCTAAACCTACAGACCATAACAATCTTCTTGTATCGACTAGCTGCCATCCAAGATCATTAATTCAGGGTCTCCCCTATTCCCAAATTATTAGAGTAAGATGTATTACATCTGATATCAGGCAAGCTGAATCTCAGATTGATACATTGTCACAGAAGTTTTTAGCACGAGGCTATGACTATACTCAGTTACAACAAACAAAATCTAGAGTCTTGGGAATTGACAGAATGACACTGCTACAATCCAAACCTAGAAATATGAAAATTACTTTACCTTGGGTCACACAATATACATCAGCTAGTCCTATGATCAATAAAATAGCAAAGAACTTATGGCCTATTGTCAACTCTGATCCAGATTGTAACTTGTCCGATACATATCTGATGTCCAGTTACAAGTGTGGGCGCAATATTCGCGACATACTTGTTAAATACGACATCACGGAGACAGCCCCAAGTATTTATAGGGGTAAAGTAGGTTGCATAAGATGTACATGTGTGACCTGTAAGTATTTGATCCCAGGTGATTCTTTTTATCGCCCTTTAACTGGTAAAACACTAAAGATCTATCATAGGCTTACATGTAATTCTGTTTTTACGGTTTATCAAATTATCTGCCCGTGTGGGCTTTCCTATATAGGAAAGACTGAACGACCATTTAAAGAACGAATGGCGGCCCATCGTTCGTCTATCAAAGCCGCATTGACCTCTGGCAAGAGTGATCAGCCAGTTGCAAGGCATTTTGCGCTGGCTACTCATAGCCTTGCTTCACTTAAGTATAGAATGATTGACCACATCCCCCTCTCTCTACGTGGGGGTAATAGTCGCCTCAAGTTATTGCAATGTGAGGCCCGTGGATTTTCCGTTTGGGGACTCTTGCCCCTAAGGGACTTAACGAGCATTCGGGTATTAGTGTATTGGCCAACAGTAATTAATACGATTATCTTTAATCTATATCTTATTATTGCCCATGCTAGTTTCGTCCACTTGCTGTGAATTTTCTAAGTGACTGCTATGGTTTACATGTTGATATTTACAGTATGATATTTATATCACGGTTTTAGTATTAAATGTCTCTTGTAGATTATCTTATTAGACGTTTTTCTGCGTAGATACTTTTGAGTTTAATTTATATTTATGTCAAGTCTAACTCTATGCGGATCATTAATCCTGTCAGCCGTATTGTATAATTGTTTGTACGTTTGTTACTATGGTGACGGGTTTGTCACGTGATGTCGTACGCTGTTGTTTCAGAGCGCTACGACGTCATTCACTATGCGCGGCCACTGGGTGTGCAGTCCCGCGGCGGCATTCACGCCACAATGGGTGATATTTCCTATTTAAGGTAAGATGTTTGTATTGTTTGTGTTATACCGGACGAAAATGCCATTTTATTAAACGGGCATTGAAACGTTGTACTCAAATTTTTGGCGTTACAAATCATTGGAGTGCCGCACCACCTCGAATCCTATATATATATATATATATATATATACAGAATTCCACAGATAACTGGCACTCATGGACTAGAAAAACGGACATTACTCAAGTACTTGCTGTCAACGTTTCGGGATTTTATTCCCTTTGTCAAGACCACATAAAACACTAAACAACGTCCCGTCGGAGTCCCGATGACAGGACTCGTGGAGACGGTGATGGTGCACGCTTTATAAGGTACGTTGTTTAATGTTTTATGTGGTCTTGACAAAGGGAATAAAATCCCGAAACGTTGACAGCAAGTACTTGAGTATTGTCCGTTTTTCTAGTCCATGAGTGCCAGTTATCTGTGGAATTCTATGCTATTGAAAACCAGGGCACCGTGGCATTTATCTATCCATAGCGGAGTGCCGGACACAAGCTGCATTGTATATATATGTGTGTGTGTGTGTGTGTGTGTGTGTGTGTGTGTGTGTGTGTGTGTGTGATAAGTGCAAGGTGATAAACGCACCAGCTAATCAGCTCCTAGCTATCAATTTGCATATGATGACTACACTTTACATGTAATTGTCAGGTTTGAAGAGCCACCTTCTATTTATCTTCTCTTGCAGATTCTTAAATTATTGAAAAGTCATAAGAAAGTTTGCAGATAAACATAATTAAGTTGATGACATCAGAGGAGTGAGCTATTCTGCCACAGCAAAGTTACGCACGAAGAGGTGACCAAGAAGCCATCAATGATATGCTGGTCTCACCGTCACTATATTAACACTAAGAACACAGCACTGGACAGAAGATAAAACAGAGAAAGGGAACACCATCCTGCACAGGAGTGGATGGTACCGGCAGTTCTATATTCACAAACATATTTTACAACCTTACTGTGTAGTAAAGAAACAAAATAATAATGATAATAATATTACATTTTGAGCCCATTTAGAGCTGGAAGACGCAATTTTCTTCCATGGACAAAGCATACTTTGCTAAAGGGACATGTAAAATTCATGGGGCCTAAGCATAAAACTGTCAGTCGCGTTGTTACACTGAGCTGCCCAGTATTTGTGTGTCCAGTAGCTGGCCAGATGCAAAAATAGGTATGCAAAACAAGAACAGTGTTTACAGCCCATGCATTGCAGAATCGTTTGCCAAGGTGCATAAAATCCGTCTTAAGACTGGAAATAAAATGTAGTCATTTAGGACCTGCTGTAAACGTTCTAGGACATTGGAGTCAGCGAGGACAAATCTGTGTGTGATAAAGGAAGAGTGTTTAAGATTCTGCAAATAAAACACATCACAAACCTGAGAGGAAAGCTCGGTGCTACAAAGAAAATGTTTTTATACATAATCTACAGTATATCAAAATGGAGCGAGAAAGAGGTTATTTAAAAGCTTTGCTTAAACCATAATTCTTCTGGTGAGAAGATCATGATTTAATATATGTACATAATATTCCTTGAATAAGTGACATACTGTAATGATTACATTTACCTGTGCTGAAATGATGAATTTATGAAACAGTGCTTCAACACAGGTGACGGCTGCAATCATACATTGGGGCAGATGTACTAAGCCTTGGGGAGGGTCACTGACTGCATCTGGCTTCAGTGACCCTGAACGAGGTGGCAGATTTTACCTAGGGGGGCTACAGTCCTGCAGCCCATAGGTAAAATCTGGTTAGAAGCTGATTGGTTGGTAGTTTGTCACTCTCCACTTTAACAGACTCAGGGGTATATGCAATTAGCGGCGAATCGCGGCAAATTATCGCCGTTTTTTTAATTCGACAGGTGAATTCCGGCAGGTGGCTTCCGGAATTCACCATATTCAATGAAAAACGGATTCGACAGTCCCGCGGGCGAAAAACGGCCGATTTGCCGGATTTTGCCGCGATTTAAAAAACAGGGAAAAACCCGGAACAAAATGGCGTGGGGTCCCCCCTCCAAAGCATAACCAGCCTCGGGCTCTTCGAGCTGGTCCTGGTTCTAAAAATGCGGGGGGGAAATTGACAGGGGATCCCCCTTATTTTTAAAACCAGCACCGGGGCTCTGCGCCTGGTGCTGGTGCAAAAAATACGGGGGACAAAAAGAGTAGGGGTCCCCCGTATTTTTTACACCAGCATCGGGCTCCACTAGCTGGACAGATAATGCCACAGCCGGGGGTCACTTTTATACAGCGCCTTGCGGCCGTGGCATTAAATATCCAACTAGTCACCCCTGGCCGGGGTACCCTGGGGGAGTGGGGACCCCTTCAATCAAGGGGTCCGTCCCCCCCAGCCACCCAAGGGCCAGGGGTGAAGCCCGAGGCTGTCCCCCCCCATCCATTGGCTGCGGATGGGAGGCTGATAGCCTTGAGTATAATGACATAATATTGTTTTTTCCAATAGTACTACAAGTCCCAGCAAGCCTCCCCCGCAAGCTGGTACTTGGAGAACCACAAGTACCAGCATGCGGGAGAAAAACGGGCCCGCTGGTACCTGTAGTACTACTGGAAAAAAAAATACCCAAATAAAAACAGGAGACACACACCGTGACAAGTACAACTTTATTACACACTGCTGACACACATACATACTTACCTATGTTGACACGCCGACTGCCACAGTCTCCGACGATCCGAGGGTACCTGTGAAAAAAATTATACTCACCTGCCGGTGTCCAGAGATAAATCCACGTCCAGAGATAATCCTCGTACTTGGCAAAAAAAAAACACGAACACCCGAACCACCGGACTGAAAGGGGCCCCATGTTGACACATGAGACCCCTTTCCCCGAATGCCGGGACATCACGTGACTCCTGTCACTGAGGTCCCTTCAGCCAATCAGGAAGCGCTACTCCGTGGCGCTCACCTGACTTGCTGTGCGCATCTAAGCTCAGACAGCGCATCGCACAGCTGCCTCCATTACTTTCAATGGTGGGAACTTTGCAGTCAGCGGTGGGGTTACCCGCGGTCAGCCGCTGACCCCACCACTAACCGCAAAGTTCCCACCATTGAATATAATGGAGGGAGCTGTGCGATGCGCTGACAGCTCAGACGCGCACAGAGCCAATCAGCAGAGTGCAAGGACGTTGCGCTCGCTGATTGGCTTACGAGACCTTTCAGTGACAGCAGTCACGGGGGGGTCTCTCTGCATTCGGGATAAGGGGTCCCATGTGTCAACATGGGACCCCTTTCAGTTCGCTGGTCGGGTGTTCGTTTTCTTTTTTTGACAAGTACGTGGATTTATCTCTGGACCATGGATCAGGTGAGTATAATTATCTTTTATTTTCAGGTACCCGTGGATTCTACTTGGAGAAGAGGACCGACTGCTTCGTGTCAACATAGGTAAGTATGTGTGTGTCGGCAGTGTGTAATAAAGCTGTACTTGTCACGGTGTGCGTCTTCTGTTTTTATTTGGGTATTTTTTTCCCACTAGTACTACAGGTACCAGCGGGCCCGTTTTTCTCCCGCATGCTGGTACTTGTGGTTCTCCAAGTACCAGCTTGCGGGGGAGGCTTGCTGGGACTTGTAGTACTATTGGAAAAAACAATATTCTGTCATTTTACTCAAGGCTATCAGCCTCCCATCCGCAGCCCTTGGATGGGGGGGGGACAGCCTCGGGCTTCACCCCTGGCCCTTGGGTGGCTGGGGGGGGGGACCCCTTGATTGAAGGGGTCCCCACTCCCCCAGGGTACCCCGGCCAGGGGTGACTAGTTGGATATTTAATGCCACGGCCGCAAGGCACTGTATAAAAGTGACCCCCGGCTGTGGCATTATCTGTCCAGCTAGTGGAGCCCGATGCTGGTGTAAAAAATACGGGGGACCCTTACTCTTTTTGTCCCCCGTATTTTTTGCACCAGCACCAGGCGCAGAGCCCGGTGCTGGTTTTAAAAATACGGGGGATCCCCTGTCAATTTTCCCCCCGCATTTTTAGAACCAGGACCAGCTCGAAGAGCCCGAAGCTGGTTATGCTTTGGAGGGGGGACCCCACGCCATTTTTTTTCTGAATTTTACCATTCCATCTAAAAAAATAATAATAATAATAATAATAATAATAATAATAATAATAATAATAATAAATAATTTTAAATAATACTTGTGCCTCCAAAAAAGACAAACCAAGTACCTAATCCCTTCTAATATAAATAGATATGCTATTATCAATAAAAAAAACACACAAAAAAACATGTTTTAAATTTTTTTTATTAGTTTCACCCACCAAAGTGTGGCGGATTGAAAATGTCGAATTTACTGTCTAAAAGCACTGTCGAATTTCCAAACTTCAATTGAATACACTTTGGTCGAATTGCAGCACTTGTATCATTGCAGAAAAGTCGAATTTGACAAAAGTCTAATTTCAAAAAGTCGAATTTTGAAAGTCCGTTTTTTTGGACGGAAAGCACTGAATTGCATTGACGATTTTTTTTTTTGGGCGAAAAATTCCAGAAATTCGACAATTTCGGGAATTCGACCGCAATTGCATATACCCCCTCAATGGCTTAGTACATCTGTCCCATTATGTGGAAACTTCAGGAGCAGAGTTTTTAGTACATGTGGAAGCGGTCATGTTGGAGGGTATATGATTTACAAGATTCTATGGGGAGATGAATTAATAGTTGTAAGAATGATTTAATTATCTCACCTAGTCCCAATCTGCGAAAACCCAGTATCTGGGTTACCTGTAAAACACACAACCTGGGTAACGTGTGTCCCCAATGAAAAGGGTGGCATCATATTATTTTTTATTACACGTGTCATACAAATAAAAGTAATTGAAAAAATGTCATGATCCATATTTTATAAAAGCATACAGTTAGCAGATTGTAATACAGGTTGAGTATCCCTTATCCAAAATGCTTGGGACCAGAGGAATTTTGGATATCGGATTTTTCTGTATTTTGGAATAATTGCATACCATAACGAGATATCATGGTGATGGGACCTAAATCTAAGCACAGAATGCATTTATGTTTCATATACACCTTATACACACAGCCTGAAGGTCATTTTAGCCAATATTTTTTATAACTTTGTGCATTAAACAAAGTGTGTGTACATTCACAGAATTCATTTATGTTTCATATACACCTTATACACACAGTCTGAACTTCATTTAATACAATATTTTTAATAACTTTGAGTATTAAACAAAGTTTGTGTACACTGAGCCATCAAAAAACAAAGGTTTCACTATCTCACTCAAAAAAGTCCATATTTCGGAATATTCCGTATTTCGGAATATTTGGATATGGGATACTCAACCTGTAGTATTTATTAAAAGGATCAAATTTATGTACATTATTGAAAAAAAGAAAATGTCAATAGGACTATTACGCAGAAAAAAAGAGAAAATGTACTCTAAACACTGATTACAATACTAGTAAACTGCAATTTAACATGGAGTAAAATGTAGGTACTTAGCATAATTTTTGGCAAAAAATATGGGCCAACCTACCACGCCTAAGTGACCTTATCACTAGGGTCCCTAACATTCCTAAGGTTCAAGTCCAGAGCAAGAGACTCCTCAGGCCAGCAAAACCCAAACACCCCAAGGCATCACACTAGTGAGAAGTAGCAGTTTAACAAAGCTAGAAGAGAGATAAAATTGGAAGAGACAAAGTACTAACTAATCAGCTTCTACCCTACATTTTACAGGCTGTGCTTGAAAAATGACAGTTAGCAGCTGATTGGTTCATACTTTCTCTCTCTGAAAGTGTTAAATTATGTTGCATTAATAAGAAGTGCAGTAACCAATAACACTATTAAAACTGCACACATTACTATTACTATTGGAATAACGGGCTCAAAGCTGCCTGCAACTGCTATTATTACAATTGATTTAGACATATAAAAATAAAAGATCAACAAAATCTTAAAATCATTTGGAACCAATATCCTCTATAAAACCGAGAGGTATATAAATCATGGCCAATAACGCGTACAAAATGAAATCACAATGTAAATGTGCCTGTCAACATAAATAACTAACCTATACATAAAGCCCATATTACTTTATTAAGGAACAGAAGAGAGAAAAAAATATGCTAAAACAAGCAATGTTGTCAAGGGGTCTTTACACTTCAGCCGACACTAATGTACTCCTCCATCTTAATTTACCTGATCATTAGTTTCAGGTTTGTTCAGCTGTAAAGCAGAAAACACTAATTGCTTCAACATCACAAAACCATATCTGTCCTCTTCATCTCCCTAGACAGCAGGGAGAAATTATCAGGGGTAAGCATGATAATATCTTGATAAGTGATGACTCACATCACCTTGCTGTCAGTCAACCATGAGTCCTTATGTAAGATACCATTATTGAATACCAAGGCAAAGAGTACAATACACACCGGGAGCCAGATACACAGGACAGCAGGTCATCTGTGCAAGACAGAGCAGGCAAAACATATTCCCCAATACTGAAAAGATAGTTTTATTTTAGCAGAAATATGTCAACTAATTCAAGATCGTCATTATATATTTATTGCAGACACTGAAGGAAAAAAAGAAGAAAAAAAAAAACATGAAAACAACAAGAAATCACTTTGAGATGTTAATTTTCTCTTCTGCAAAAAGATACAACAGTAGCAGTTCCAAAGTGTTTGGGATATATCTGATGACGGCTAATGACACAATACTGACGGCAGGCTGTTTTTCGTGGGTTTTTTAGCTAGTATATGGCAGTCAGTAGCAGGCTAATAATGTTACTCATTAAAAGTGGGTAGGATCAGCAAACAATAATCAAGCTGGTACTTCAAGTTTAAGCGACAGACAAAAATTTGCATTATAGGGATGAAGAGGTTGTAAGAACAATTCCATATTATGACATTATAAAGGGGATGACCTAAAGATGGAGCAGTGTGTGCACATGCAGGCAGATGGATGAGTATGGATGTCACCTTTGTGTGTGTTTTGGGAATACACACCTATAAAGCTACTGCCGACTTAGCAATGTTATAAAGCAGATCTTAGGCCCAAATATGGTCTCAGCAGAGCATCAAAATTACAATACACAATAATATTTACGATAAAAAGTCATGTCATGATAATAATTGTAGGTGGCATGGTTCCTACTTTACATGGAACTTCAAAAGTATGTAGCCAATGCTTACATTGGTAGATACAGTTGCCTGCCTGCAATAATTTGCATGTCACCTGTAGGAAAAGGCCAATCATGTTATGCGACTCTTAGTTCCACTTAACATTTAGGGGACATACAATTAGCCATGGTAATTTATCGCGTGCTAATTGAAGCAGCGGGGCTATAAAATGAGAACCAAAGGTAGCCCACGGGGTGCACTTAATGAGGATTTCTTTCCGAGCCTGAGCAGACTAGAAAAGAGATCCCCATTAAATAGCCTGTTTGCGGGTGCCACGACCGCATAAATCATCGGTCCAGGAACTTATGCGCGTTAAAAGAGTTAATTTATGGCCAAGAAAAAGGGTCTGAAATTGAATATCCCCATGTGTTAAAGTACGAGGCTACCACCTTTTTTCACCCACGGTAAATTACAGCTGCTAATTGAATTCCCACATGTATAAGCTTATTTGGGAGAAACTAATAAACAAAACACTCAATAAAACTAAAACAAACCATTTATGCTGAACTGTCTGACACAGCTTATTTACAAAAGTATTTTACTTTTTGTAATAAAATTAACTTACACATTTACATCCTATTCTTCAACCTCTTTTAAAATGTTTATTTTGTCATTATGTACCTCATAAAACAATCGTTTGCGCAGCCATAAGAAGAAAATTATAACTTTGGGTTATACCATGCCAATGTTATTAATGCCACAGAAAACACCTCGCATTTTCTTCAGTGTTACTTAAATAAAATATGATATTTCTGTTTGAAACAGGGTATGAAAGAAAAGAAAATGTGTTCAATGCAGTAAATAAACCCCATAATATAGCAATCTGATTTATCATGGTAACTAGTAAGCTCAACTTCCATGGATACAGTTCCCGGACAATAAGGTAGAGGCTAATCAATGAAATAAAAATAATAAGGTGAACTAGCTGTAGAGCATATTATACCACTGGCCACAACCCTTCATCAAAAAAAAAAAAAAGTGCCCAATGGTTAAAGAAATACACACAATGACGCTAATTACTGACACCAAGCAAAATAATAGCTCAAAAAACACAATTCATCTCATAATTATTCTCCATAGTCCACTTAAAAGATGTGCTTTCCACAGCAATTGTAAACCTTCCATTTATCAAGTAGAGCTTCACCTACAACCCTCTTTTGTCACATAAATGTATTTATCGCATTGGTTGAATTCATGGTACATTCGTTTGGCATCTAGTGCTCTGCACCATACAGCAGTGAAATCCTTTTCTCTGTGATGCACAATGGGATGTATTAGAGGGAATCACAAGGACAAGGGTTGGCTCTTGTTAGAATTATGCCAGAGTCCTTTTCATCTCTCCACATTACAACATACTGTCACTTTGTAGCACCCTGTTGACCCTCTTACAGCACTCAATAGCAAATTATTAAACTGCTACTTAATACAAATACATCATGTGAATGCTTGACCATTTTAAGGTTAACAAAACAACTTTACGTTACACTCTGGGTGATATAAGTAGATACTAACTCAGAGAGAGAGCAAGCACAAACACAAAAGAGAAACATTTAGAAATGAGAAAATGGGATTTTGGTACTTAACAGGTAAATCTTTTTCTCTGAGTCCATAGGGGACACTGGGATGCTGTTACAGCGGGGTATAGACGGGGTCCACGGAGCTGGAGCACTTTAAATTTTAAGAAGTGTGTGGCTGGCTCCTCCCCTCAGCCCAGTTAAGAAAACTGTGCCCGAAGAGAGACGGAAAACACATTGGAGAGGAGGAGAAGACAAGATGAACAGATAACCAAGAACAGACAAAGAACAGCTGAAATCTAGGGACAACTCTCAACCAAAACACACCTGTAGTTACCAACTGTTGTAGAAAACACGTGTGAACAGTGCAGGGCAGGCGCCAAGTGTCCCTTATGGACTCAGAGAAAAGGATTTAACTGGTAAGTACCAAAATCCCATTTTTTCTGTCATCCATAGGGTACACTGGGATGCTGTTACAGTGGTGACATCACAGAGCTCCCATCACGGGCGGGAGTACACTGTGAATTCTGCAAGTACAAACAGAGATTCTGATGCTGCAAAGGTGTGAAATCGATAAAACCTAATGAAGGTAATGAGACCAGAACCGGTAGCAGCATGGCATAGCTGTAAAGCAGAAAACCTCACTGGCAGCCTTCAAAGAAAAAAAAAAAAAAAACACTGAACGAGTGGAATGCGCCAAAATCCCTCCCCCCCGAGTCCTTCTGTGCCGGTAGGCTGTTGCCCAGCAGCCTTCCTGAAAAATATAAAGTTTTAAATTAAACTGAAGAAAAAATCCTCTGGAGCTCCAGAGTGCACATTCTCTCCTGAGGGCACATATTTCTAAACTGGGCTGTGGGAGGGGGCATAGAGTGGAGGAGCAAGCACACCCTGTTTGAAGAATTTAAAGTGCACCAGCTCCTTTGGACTCCATCTATACCCCATCATACTGAGTGTCCCCAGTATCCCTTATGGATGTTAGAGAAATACCAGCAGACTGAATCCTGACCACAGACGGTTATTCCCACAGGGTGGGTCCAAGCCATCATCCGTGCAATGCGAGCCACCGGGCCCAAAGCGTGGCAAGTGCAGCGTACCTACAGGGGGACTCGCAGCCGGTATTCCGACAGACCGGATCCCATCTGGCAGTAACATTCCAATTCCGTTTGAAGAGTGGCATAAACAAGTTCAGTTTTATTCTGTTGATAAGCAGCCTCTGTTTAGAAGGGAGCTTTGGACAGCTTTAGTTAGGAAGCCACACACAAAAAAATTTAAATTGAGAATAAAATAGGATTTTAAAATTATTTACCGGTAAATCCTTTTCTCGTAGTCCGTAGAAGATACTGGGGTTGCATTTAGTACCATGGGTTATAGACGGGTCCACTAGCAGCCATGTGCACTTTAAGATTTGATAGTGTGGGCTGGCTCCGCCCTCTATGCCCCTCCTACCAGACTCAGTCTAGGAAACTGTGCCCGAGGAGACGGAAATACTTTGCGAGAAAGATAGATAAAGATAGTGATGAGATTCCGAACCAGCACACACAAAACAGAGGAAAGCTGTGCTAACCCAACTTTAAACAGGTACAGCAACAGCTGTACCAACAATACTTAACCAAGTAACAGTGCAGGAAGAATGAAGCACCGGGCAGGCGCCCAGTATCCTCTCTGGACTATGAGAAAAGGATTTACCGGTAGGTAATTAAAATCCTATTTTCTCTTACGTCCTAGAGGATACTGGGGTTCCATTTAGCACCATGGGGATGTACCAAAGCTCCCAAACCGGATGGGAGACGCTGGGGGTTCCTGCAGAACTGATTGACTAAACTGAAGGTCCTCAGAAGCCAAAGCATCGAACTTGTAGAACTTAGCAAACGTGCTGGAACCTGACCAAGTAGCCGCTCGGCAGAGCTGTAAAAGCCGAGACACCCCGTGCAGCCGCCCAAGTAGAACCCACCGACCTAGTAGAGTGAGCCTGTACAGATTTTGGAACCGGCAGACCTGCCGTGGAATAAGCATGCTGGATAGTGAGCCTGATCCAGCGTGCAATTGTCTGCTTTGAAGCAGGACACCCAAATTTATTGGGATCATACAGAACAAAGAGTCATATTTCCTGTGACGAGCATTCCTCTTTACGTATACCTTCAAAGCCCTCACAACATCCAAAGACTTTGAAGTAGCTGTAGTGTCGGTGATAATCGGAACCACAATAGGTTGGTTGATGTGAAATGCAGACACCACTTTCGGAAGAAATTGCTGACAAGTTCTGAGTTCAGCTCTGTCCTCATGGAAAATTAAATAGGGGCTCTTGAGAGACAACGTCCCCAGCTCCGACACACGCCTTTCTGAAGTCAAGGCCAACAGTGCGAAGGTCTTCCACGTAAGATATTTTACGTCCACCTCCTGTAATGGTTCAAACCAATCCGATTGGAGGAACTGCAGCACCAAATTGAGATCCCAAGGTGCTGTGGGAGGCACAAAGGGAGGTTGGATGAGCAGAACACCTTTCAAAAACGTCTGGACCTCAGGGAAAAAGGAAAATTGTTTTTGAAAGAAAATGGACAAGGCCGAAATCTGGACTTTTATGGAGACCAGACGTAGGCCCATATCCACACGCGACTGTAGAAAAAGAAGGAAATGTCCCAAGTGAAATTCCACCGCATAATAAGTTCTGCTCTCACACCAAGAGATGTATTTCTTCAAAATACGGTGGTAATGTTTAGACGTTGAGAATTATTGGGATGAGAGGAAGTGGAGGAAACACATACACAATCCGATAGACCCATGGAGTCGTCAAAGCGTCTACCGACACTGCCTGTGGGTCTCTCAACCTGGAACAATACAGCTTCAGCTTCTTGTTGAGACGTGAGGTCATCATGTCAATTTGTGGATATCGCCACCCACGTGTCAAGCACCTGAACACTTCCGGGTTAAGGCTCCACTCCCCCGGGTGCAGGTCGTGTCTGCTGAGGAAGTCTGCTTCCCAGTTGTCTACTCCCGGAATGAAGAACGCTGACAACACCACAGCGTTTTTTTCTGCCCAGAGGAGAGTTCTTGACACCTCTGACACTGCTGCTCTGGTTTTCGTTCCGCCCTGTCGGTTTATGTACGTCACTGCCGCCACATTGTCCGACTGGACCTGAATGGCCCGATCGTGAAGAAAATAAGAGGCATGCAGAAGGGCATTGTATATGGCCCTGAGTTCCTGAATGCTGATTGGAAGGATAACTTCCTGACTTGACCATTTTCCTTGAAACTGCACCCCCTGGGGGACTGCTTCCCCAACCTCTGAGGCTTGCATCTTTGGTTAACAGGATCCAGTCTTGAACTCCGAACCTCCGACCCTCGACGAGGTGAGAAATCTGTAGCCACCACAGAAGGGAGATCCTAGCTTTTGGCGACAGACTGATCCTCTGGTGCATGTGAAGATGCGATCCGGACCATTTGTCCAACAGATCGAGCTGGAAGGGTCTTGCGTGAAACCTTCCGTATTGAAGTGCCACCATTTTCCCCAGAAGGCGAATACACAGATGCACCGATATCCGGGTTAGCTTCAGGACATCCCGAACCATCGACTGGATTACCAATGCCTTTTCCAACGAAAGGAACACTTTCTGCGACTGCTCTGTGTGGGTTAAGTGTGCTTAACGTGTGTGTGTGTGTGTGTGTGTGTGTGTGTGTGTGTGTGTGTGTGTGTGTGTGTGTGTGTGTGTGTGTGTGTGTGTGTGTGTAGTTCCCAGAAATGGGAGCCTCCGTGTTGGCTCTAGGAGAGATTTCAGAAGGTTCAGAATCCACCCGTGATCCTGGAGAAGTTTGGTTGAGAGGCCAATGCTCTCCAGCAACCTCTCCCACAACGGCGCCTTTATCCGAAGATCGTCCAGGTTATGGAATGATGTTCACTCCCTGCTCTGCCATCACTTTGGTGAACGCACTCGAAGCGGTGGAGAGACCAAATGGCAGGGCCTGGAACTGGTAGTGACAGTCCTGCAGTGCAAACCGTAGATTAGCCTGATGAGGCGGCCAGATCAGAATGTGAAGGTATGCATCCTTGATATCTAGAGACACTAGGAATTCCACTTCCTCCAGACCTGAGATCATCACTCTCAGAGACTCCATCTTGAACTTGAACACTCTTAAGAACGGGTTCAAGGACTTAAGGTTCAGAAATGGTCGTACCGGAACGTCCGGTTTCGGTACTACAAACAAGTTGGAATAGTACCCCTTGTTGTGCAGACGATGTGGAACTGGAACAATGACTTGAGTCTGTACCAGTTTTTGGATGGCCTGCTGTAAAGTTATACTTGCCTCTTGTGTAGCTGGTAAGCCTGATTTGAAGAATCTGTGAGATGGGAGCTCTTGGAACTCCAGTCTGTAGCCCTGGGAAATAAAATCTATGACCCAGGAATCCCGGCACGAACTTAACCAGATGTCACTGAAGAATTTTAGTCGGGTTCCCACCGGACATTCATCCAGGCATCACAGTCCACTGTCATGCTGAAGGCTTTGAGGAAACAGAGCCTGAGCTCTGTTCCTGAGCACCTGCAGTTGCTGGTTTGCGTGGTTTACCTCTTGTGCCTCTGGAGGCCGTAGAAGCACCTCTGGATTTTCCCTTAAACTTGGCTGTCCGAACGGACTGTAAATTTGAAGCTGAATAAGCTTTCCTGGCTGGGAGAGCTGCGGAAGTTAGATACGTAGACTTACCCACAATAGCTTTGGAGATCCATTTGTCTAGTTCAGGCATTCCCAACCACGGTCCTCAAGGCACACCAACAGTGCAGGTTTTAGTGATATCCAGGCTGCAGCACAGATGGGTAAATCAAAATAACTGAGCCATTAATTAAGTCACCTGTGCTGAAGCCTGGATAATACTAAAACCTGCACTGTTAATGTGCCTTGAGGACCGTGGTTGGGAAAGCCTGGTCTAGTTCATCTACAAACATGGCTTCTCCTATGAATGGTAGGCCTTCCACGCCTTTCCTGGAGTCCGCATCAGCAGTCCACTGGCGTAGCCACAAGCCCCTGCGTGCTGACACTGCCATAGCGGTGGTGCGTGCATTAAGCAAACCAATCTCTTTTATGGCTTCCAACATAAAGTTCGCAGAGTCCTGTATATGCTGCAGGAGTAAAACAACATCCCCCCTAGACGAGGAATCTAACCCCTCAATTAGGTTATCTGACCATTTAGCAATGGCTTTTGTGATCCACGCACATGCAGTAGTGGGTCTCTGGGCCACCCCAGCAGCTGTGTACAATGATTTGAGTGTAGTCTCAATTTTACAATCAACCGTATCTTTTAGGGAGGCTGCACCAGGGACAGGAATTACAATTTTTCGTGACCGCCTAGAGACTGATGCGTCCACTATTGGTGGATTTTCCCATTTTTTCCTATCCTCCAGAGGAAAAGGTAAAGATGAGAGCAACCTTTTAGGGATTTAAAATTTCCTATCAGGAATAACCCACGGTTTTTCAAACAGGGTATTCAATTCCTTTGACGCAGGAAATTAAAATAAGATTTCTCACACTCCTTATCAGGAATTTGCAGAACATCTCTGATAGCCTCTATAAGAGCCTCTATTCCCTGTGACAGAGTAGCATCCCTCCCACCCCCACCCCACGCCCCCTCCAAATCCACCTCACCCTCCTCCATGTCTGACCCATCAGCGTCAGAGTCAGACTGCAGGATATGGGCCAGAATTGAGATGCTGGTTTGGGGACTGATTCTAAATTCATAAAATCATCCACAGTCTGTTTTAATTATTGCGTCTCTTTCTCATTGCGGGATAGCTTTGTAGAAATATTTGAGATCATTCCCTTAATGGAATTAACCCACTCCGGTTCAGCCCCACTATTCCGGGAAGGTGCACTGCTGAGTACCCAGTAGTGAGCCCCCTGGGGAAGAGGAACACTCCGCTGTAGAAGAAACACACTCTTTGCCTGACATAATGTAAATGTGACAGCACACACACACACACACACACACACACAGGAAAAGGTTAAGCACACTTAACCCACAAAGAGCCCTTCAGGGAGACACAGTTATTTGGAGCCAGCCCCCACCGCGCCCTTATCGCTAATGCCAAGATTAGCCGGGTCGCAGACTAAGTACACTGATAGGGGACTTAGTACACTAATAATCGCTCCCCCCCTGCTATGAACCCCTGGTACCTCTGAGGTAATCTGGAATCTCTCCGGAGGAGCTGCGCGTCCCTGTCAGTCAGCATCTGTGTCCACTACAGAGGGAAAATGGCTCTGGTGAACTGCTGGATTTGCTCATAGTGAAGGCCGCGCCCCTTCAATGGCGCGTGGTCTTCCCGCTTTTTTTTATACTGGCTGAGGTAATCTGGTGCTTAAAATGGAGAGAAACTGTTTTAAGGCTGTTTTTGCCAGTGAGAGTACTGTGTACAGTGTACTGAGACGCAGCTGTGTACTGTGACTGTAGACACATTCCGCCCTGGCTAGAAGACGTGCGTCTCCGTACCCTCATGCCACCATAATGACCGGCGACCCGCTAGTCGGGATGCCGGCTTAGTACTCCCCACTCTTCATTGTTCAGGCTCTGTTAGGGGTGGCGGCGTGCTGCGAGAATGTACGCTCGCCGTGGTGGGGCATGCGAATAGTTCCCTCAGGAGCTCAGTGTCCTGTCAGCGGGGAACGGGACCATTAACCCTTCAAGAGGTTGGGCCGTTTACCCCCCTAAGTCCCACGAAGCAGGCAGGCTGGTGCCAACCAGCCCTGCCTGAAAATAACAAACATATAAAATAAACGCAGAAAACTCTTCAGGAGCTTCCATAAGCGTGACCGGCTCCACCAGGCACATTTTCTAAACTGAGTCTGGTAGGAGGGGCATAGAGGGAGGAGCCAGCCCACACTATCAAATTCTTATAGTGCCCATGGCTCCTAGTGGACCCGTCTATACCCCATGATACTAAATGGAACCCCAGTATCCTCTAGGACGTAAGAGAAATACACTTTAAGTTAAAAAAAAGTCCACAGAGCTAAAAACACAATACAATGTTCATGTCCCTATGAAGACTACCGATAGACTGTATATGCTTTGGAAACACGTATCAGGTTTGGACTGGACAATGAGGAATATTTAAAATGGAGAGCTACAGTAGACAGACACACACATATGGGGGGAATTAAATAGTTTAATTGCAACCGATCTCCCATCTAGTGATGGGAGATCCCGGGGCGATATTCAATTGTCCCCCGTTATCGTGCCCGTATCAGTCGGGTTTAGCCGAGTAAAATGATAAAACTCAAGTAAACGAAAGAGCGCGGCGCGTAAAGTCTCGTTTAGGCGCCCAAATGGGTCACTTTTTACACATTTCAGCTCAGCACCCTAAGGGGTAGCGAGCTGAAATTAAGTTCTCGCACCCATCGGCAGCAACATTTGAATAGCTGTGGGCGGGCGCAAGCAGGGACCCGCGATAACATTTGAATCTCGCCCATAATGTATAGATACAGAAACACCTGTAATCTAATTGCATAATTTAATTTTAATACCTAAAAATGGAGGGAGAGCAATACAATTATTATTACTCCACTTTGACTCTGTACAGTTGCTGTAATTTACATTATATTCCTATGGGATGTTTCCAGTCTTTTATAGTTCATTACATTCCTGAGCTATAGAAGCCCTGCTGAGTTAAAAATGCCAAATAAAATTACATCTCAGTCACTGATTTATGTTATACCTTCCTTTGTTCAAAACCAATTAGTGTTAACCTACTTTTTACTTATCATAAACTTTATACTGATCGTGTAAAAAATATTTAAAAGGCTAAATAAGAAAAAATACACACAGGTATGTATAAAAAACAACAACACAAAGTATAACAAAAAATGACTTTCCAAATAAATAAAAGCAGCTTAGAATGTAAGTAGCGATATAGTAAAAGGACCAGAGATCTGTCAGGATGCTAATGAATCATAGGTTTATATTTGTTTTTGTAATTTACCTAGACTAGAGTGTAAATATGTGCACCAAGTAGAAAATCAAATGTTTACAGATGCATTCCTGCGGTATTGATAGTCTTATTTATATTGTTCTCCAATAGAAGAAAAGTTTCATAGCTTTTCTCGGAGCAATAAAAACATAATAGAAATCTTTGAAAGGCAACTTGCAAAGAAAAAAAAAAGAATGAAAAAGAAAAAACAATGTTGTTGACAATGCAAAATATGAAAAACCTCAGACAAGACTATATTAGATGTCTGACATCAAATCAATGGGTTATGTTGACAACTATCTGTGGCATACTAATCCAGACAGATTACATAGGGACCGATTCAGTTACTGTGCACATGGGAAAAACCATGTTGCACTGTAGGTGGGGCAGATGCAAATGTGGAGAGACATTTTAGGTTTGGGAGGAGTGTCCCCTAGTTCAAATCCAGGGGCAGATCTAGACTTTTCTTTTAGGACAGGGGGAACAGTTTAACAATTAATCCTGACTCTTCCCCTTTCCAGTCCTATCTCCTCCCCTTGTACCCTCCCGATGACAGTGTGATGCTGGGACTTTAAGTTCCTCAACAGTAGGACAGAGAGACAATAGGTACATATTATTACACAGTATGTGATGCTGGGACTTGTAGCTCCAAAGCTGTAGGATAGATCTGAACAGAGCACCCATATAAAGAGCTCTATTCATACATATGTCTTAAGGCTGTGGGAGAGGAGACTGCTGGGATGTGGGCTCCGCTGCTGATCTTAAAGCAGGTTATCCTGCAGGTTGACAGGCAGAGGCGTTTGCGGAGAGGGACGGGGGCGGAGGCGGCCGACGTTGGAAAAAATGTTTGTGTGTCGTCCCCGTTTTCTGGGAGTAGAGAGGACAAGGACTGAGTCGCGACAGCATCGCAAATGCGAGGAGGAGGTGGTTTGCGCTTCCTGAATTTGCTAAGGACTGCAACAACAAAGTTGCTGCGAGCAGCTTTGCATTTACAATCCTTAGTGAATTAGGCCCTTAGTTTGCCCAAGTGCACCTCTGCATTAGAGTACAATTTTTCACTGTAATTATGGGCCTGATTCAGAGGTGGATGCAAAGACGACTGTCTTTGGGCGGTCACCTGTCTGTATCTTTATGCAAATGCCGCTACAAAGTCCTTCCCTGGAGTACATCCATACATCTTCATGTGTAAGGACTGAGATACTCACTCTCAGCATCTGTTTATGCTGTATTACCTATGGCAGGTGCAGCTTCTACATCTATTTGAGCGGACAGTTGCCTGTGTACGCAGTCACTTTCACCAACACGCCTGTGACACTTCCATATGATGTCCATAAGACAGACTCTCTCTGTCCATGCCCTAAGCCACCTCCCTGTCACTGCCCACTACATTTTTAATACAGTTCTCAGTTCATTCATCTAAAATGCAATTACAGCTCTGTACGAACACAATCGGGACACATGCGCAGGGTGGCTTAAATGCACGCACAGCAGCAGTGGCTACATCGGCAGAGCATTCACCTCTGAATCAGGCCATAGGTGTCTTTCCCAACCACAATCTTTATAAATAAAACAAAAACAAAACAAAAAAAACATTTCTGAACTAGGCTAGACTGCATAATAAATGGGCTAACAAGCAATTGTAAAGACAGCTAAACAATAAAAAAGCAGTGCATTTAAAGTCAAAGGTAAATGCAGGATTTCAAGAGCGGCGGTTTCTCCATCTGTGGTTCTGAAGAAAGCGTAACATTTAACACTATGGGTTTTTTTTGTCTTCCATCCACTTTCATGCCGCAACACCAACCTATCTGTGCCCTATTACACACCTAATTTTACCATCATCATGGTTCTCACATACCCCAGGGCCGGGTTTGAAGCCAGGTTTAGCAGTAGATCTCTGCAATGGGAGGAGCGGCTGCAGCTAGTCATGCACAGCGGCTCCCCCTCTGCCATCTTCTTAAATACAGTGCATAGAGAGAGTTCTGCTTAGCAGAAACACCTCCTGATTGGGCCACTGATAGTAATCATTTAAAATCAATCAACAAAGCAAGTAACTAAAAAAAAAAAAATAATAATAATAATTACAAGGATACTCACTGCAGCAGAATCAACGTCGCTGTGTACTGCAACTGTTTTTATACCCATTTTCCTGCATGTCTTGATGACCTGGTTGAAAACATTTTGTTAATAATATAGAATATGATCAAGATCTCAGGATTGTTCTATAAAATGAAAAAAAAAATCTGTGATTTGCAAAACAAACAAAAAAAATACTGGAGGTCATTCCGAGTTGTTCGCTCGCAAGGCGATTTTAGCAGAGTTGCTCACGCTAAGCCGCCGCCTACTGGGAGTGAATCTTAGCTTCTTAAAATTGCGAACGACGTATTCGCAATATTGCGATTACAAACTTCTTAGCAGTTTCAGAGTAGCTTCAGACTTACTCGGCATCTGCGATCAGTTCAGTGCTTGTCGTTCCTGGTTTGACGTCACAAACACACCCAGCGTTCGCCCAGACACTCCTCCGTTTCTCCAGCCACTCCCGCGTTTTTTCCGGAAACGGTAGCGTTTTTTCCCACACGCCCATAAAACGGCCTGTTTCCGCCCAGTAACACCCATTTCCTGTCAATCACACTACGATCGCCTGAGCGAAGAAAAAGCCGTGAGTAAAAATCCAAACTTCATAGCAAATTTACTTGGCGCAGTCGCAGTGCGGACATTGCGCATGCGCACTAAGCGGAAAAACGCTGCGATGCGAAGAAATTTTCCGAGCGAACGACTCGGAATGACCTCCACTATTTCTAAACATGTAATGCATATAATAAAAATTAGTAAGCAATATCACTATTTCACATGGTTTTCAACTGCCCACGGTAATTTACTGCAAGCTAATTGATCCCTCGTGTCTATCCAATTAGCCCTGAAGGCAGCCCGATGCTTATTGGGGAAAAAAATTTGCCACCCGCTGAGGTCCTGAAAAAAAGAACTGATAAGTGCTTTGTTCTCGCAATTGCATCTGCAAAAACACATAGGACCGTGAGCTTATCCCGGATAGTATGTGTTTTCACCCAAAAACGGGTCATATTTGGGCTGGGGGAAGAAAAAAAAAAGGGGCCTACAACTGAATTTCCCGAAAACTACCATCTGCAAAGATCACTGTAAAAGTCTTTTTTTTTTTTCATCCAAAAACATTTTGGGGGTAACAATCCCCGGCCCTAAAGCGACAATTCACAAGAAAAAAAAATACAGGTTTGTTTTATTATATAAACTCTGTGACAGGATATAAGAATAATCATGGTATTTACCATTTCTTGGTTTGTTTTTTTTAGGTTGCTATTAATTTAATTATAATAATGATTCTATAATAATGAGTCTATAAACTGTTATCGGCTATCATAGCAACCATAGTCACATGATGTATTGAGCAGAGAAGCTTTTGACATCCTTTCCCAGCTTCTCCTGACATTTTGAATGCTATGGGCCCACATGCAGCCCCAAATCAGTCGCAAATGACCGTTCACAGTGCCCTGGACATCGCAGCATGACCAACATGCTACAGCCATTTCGGAAAGGACAGTGGTAGAATTCTTCGAAACTGAAGCATGTTGAAGTCTATGGATGCATCCTTGGACGCAGTTTCACTGGCCCCTGGTAGAGTAGTTTTGGACATCCTGAGTAACCGGATATTTGATTATGCAAACGATGGTTGCAAGGTTGATTCGATGCTGCGTCTTTGGATGCAAGCAGCGAAAGGTGGTTGCATATTGCAACATTAGTGTCCACCACTGAATCAGGCCCTATCCATCCGTGGTTGTGCCTGCCAGCAAGAAATAATGATTTATTAGAGTACAGTAAAAAAAACAGTATCAGACACCAGCTGCAAAAGCTTCTCCTAAGTGGATGCCTGACTAAGGGGTTGATTCATAGAAGTATGCAGCAGCCATGTCCATCTCGTCTGCGCATGTGCAATGGCCACATTGCGTGCGTGACCCTTCTCCTTGTGGCCACATCCTGGAAAGATGCGGCCGCAAGATGATTGTCAGCGGCGAGCGTTCGGGGGCGGCTATACTGTGTTTTGTGGGCTGAGCAGATGTGTGCCAGGAGCGTTTTCAGGGCGGCTGACCGCCTGACAGCATGCCAGGGTTCAACCTCATTTAGATGCGTCCGCAATTACATTGCGGACACATCGTGAGGGGTTGCCACACACATGCTCAGTGGCCTTGCCCAGAGCTGGGTAACCCCCAACATGTGAGGAGATGGATGCAGATCTTGCTGCATATGCATCGATCTGCGTCCATCTCTGAATAACACCAAGGGCCTAATTCACTAAGGTTTGCAATTGCAAAGCGGTCTACAGCAGTTTGTAATTGCAATTCTATGGGCCCCATTAGCAAAGCAAATGAAGGAGGAAGTGCATACAACCTCCTCCCTGCATTTGCGATGTGATCACATCTGAGAAGAACATTGTGACCATCGGTCACGATGTTCATCTGCGATTGCAGGCCGAGTAAGCTTAAGGTTTCTCAGCCTTTCCGTCGCAGTGCGGCTTCCAAGGCCAAGGAAGCGGTGTCGTGACGCAATCATTGGCCTCTCCACTCCCATAAAACGGGGGCAGCACCCCCCCGTTTTCACGAATGCAGGCTGCGCCTCCCTTCGAACGCCTCTGTCTGTGAATTAGGCAGAGGCGTTTGTATACCTCCACTGCAATCGCAGGACTCGTTCCGCATGTGCGCAGGACTCCACCATCAGTGAAATGCAGTAAGGGTCGCATCAGCAATCCTTACTGAATCACCCCCTAGGTCGCATCAAAAGTTCTATGGTGTGGGTAATAGAGCGGCTACGTTCCTGGCACACATACTGTTGATTTCATCAAGGTTTTTCTAAAAGACCTCAAATTGCCATCCTTAGACACTGCAAGGTCTAAACGCTCCCTAAACACTAAAGGTGCATACACACGGTGCGA
Organism: Pseudophryne corroboree; assembly: GCF_028390025.1. Lineage (NCBI taxonomy): Eukaryota > Metazoa > Chordata > Amphibia > Anura > Myobatrachidae > Pseudophryne > Pseudophryne corroboree. The sequence continues at coordinate 378,876,580 of NC_086445.1, read as the reverse complement.
TATGCACTTAATGTTCTTTACCATTTTGACTATATAGTCAAAATCGTAAGGAAAGTTAGTGCATATTGTACCATGTGTACACAGCTTGCGATGCCGATGCACGGTCCAGCAGGATCAGCATCACAAGAAAAAAAATAGACTGTGCAGGCAGCCCAACGTTAACTATATCGCTCCGGCCCCGTCGAATAGTCAATGTTGGGCTGTATGGCGCATCACGCCGTGTGTACACAGCATAAGAATCCACCTGGAAATTAAGCAGGTTCCTAAAGACAAAATCACAGGCCCAGAGGGCTACAGTACATTAATAATTTTATGTCACTTTTGCTGAAGGCCTTTGCCCCTATGGTATTTATTCTGGAAGCCAAGATAAATACAATTCTTAAGCCACGTAAAGATCCTTCAGATACTAAAAACAAGAAGACCATTGCACTGTTAAAATTGGATTTATGACAAGCTCATTGCCAACAGTTTAAAAAATCTTCTTCAAGTGAGATCTGTTCTAAGCAGTCAAGCCTCGGATTAATCCCACTGGGTTTTCAACATGATAGGGCTGGGTTGTATCTTCTAAAGGGCAAGTTTATAGAAGTGGCGCTATTGCCATGAGCAACCAGATACAAGATATTATCTTCTAGAAGGTGCAAGAATCTGATTGGTTGTGATGGGCAACATCTCCATCTCTAGAAACCCGCATTTAGCAAATATACCACCTGGTGTCCAACTCGGAATAAGATCTTCTATTACTCGCCCTTTGATGTTGAAAAAGCCTTTGAAAAACTACACCGGCAATAAATGTACCCAAAGTCTTGCTTCAGCTTGGTCTTCAAGGAGAAATCCTAACTTTGATCATCGCTCTTAATAAGGGTCCCTCCACGGGTGGGGATCTATATGCCGGCGTTTGGGATGCCGGTGGTCAGAATACAGACAGTGGCAACCTGATCTTCAGAATCCCGTCAGGGAAAAGCAAGTTATACTTACCTTCTCTCAATGGTCCCCTAACCCTACCCTCCCTTCTAGTTGTCTAAACCTAACCCTCCCCACAGCTTAACCCTAACACATCTCGGTGGTACCTAAACCTTACCCCCATTTCCCGCAGCCTTAACCTAACCCTCTCCCCCCCTGCAGCCTAACCCTAACCCCTCCTCTGGCCATAGCCTAATCCTAACTCTCCCCTGCAGCCTACACCTAACCCCACCTACCCCACAGCTTACCGCTCCTGCGGCCCGGCACACAATCAGTCAGGATCCCGGCGGCGAGCTTGTGAATCGTTGACAACATTCAGAGTACTGTAGGGATTCTAGCATCTGTATTTCAACTACCAGAATCCCAAATGCCGGGATCCTGCCAGATCGCCCCATCCACTACAATATTCAGCAATTATATTTTTTCTGGTAACGGAACCACTGGACCAAAAACTCTGTTCCTTCTTCAACATCTTTCAAAAATTGTGTTTGTTTGTGGATTATATCCTATTTTTTGTGAGTGACCCAGAGACCTCGATGTTGTCCCTACAAGATATTCTTGACCATTACAGTGTAGCCTTTTGAATATTACCAAATCAGAAGCTCTATTTATCGGTATTTTTTACTTTTAATTGTCCAACTTGAAAACTACTTACCTGTATTATCTCCGTATTCAGATCCCAGCTTTCATTAATTGCGGATGTCTTTACTGTATATATTTTACCATTAATCACCTAACTTACCAATCATGCCAATTTCTGGGTTACTTAGACCACCTAGCGACTTTTAAAATATCAGTGCTCCCAAAAGAGAGGATTTTGGTACTTACCGATAAATCCATTTCTTTGAATCCACTAGGGACACTGAAGTTAGACAGCTGGGGTGTTAAGATTGCAGACCGGAGGTAGCACAATGTAGTAATAAAAAAGTTATTCACAGCTGGATCCTCCTCCTTTACACCTCCCATCCCTCCAGTCTGAAAAATTGACGGAGAGAAGAGGGAACATGAAAGACTAAAGCCTTGCGGGAAGGAACCAATCATATCACAACGTCAAACAGCAACCAAGAACTATCAAAAAGAAAACAAACAAACAAACCAGTAACCAACCTGTTTTAACCAATATAACAAGAACACGCAGGCTGACAGCACCGAGGCGGGCGTCCAGTGTCCACGAGTGGATTCAGGGAAATGGATTTATAGGTAAGTTCTAAAATCCTCTTTTTTCCCCCATCATCCACTAGGGGACACTGGAGTTAGATAGTTGGGTACGTCCCAAAGATACCCCTATGGGTGGGAGTGCTGTCCGATGCCTGTAGAACCAAATCAACCAAAATTGGAATCCCTAGATGCAAAGGTGTCAAATTTGTAGAAACAAGTGAACGTATGCGCTGATGACCACTTTGATACCATTCTCCCTTAAAATCCTGTTTTCAAGAACTAAGCCGTCAAACGTAGTCGGTTCAGATCCGGGTGAGAAATGGGCCTTGTGAAAGCAGATCCTCCCTCTGCGGAAGTCTCCAAAGCACCTCCACTAGAAGTCTCTTCAGATCCAAGTACCAACTTCTGCGAGGCCAATTTGGCGCTATCAAAATTACCCACGCTGTTTCCGGTTTTCCTTTTTTAACACCCTTCGCAATGAAACGGTGGGAATATGTATACCAGGTTATAGTTCCAGTGAATTACTAGCGCGCTTACCGTTTCTGCTGCTGGATCCCGCGTCCTGGCCATATACCTCGGCAACTGATGGTTGTACCGAGAGGCCATTAGATCTACCTGCGGTAAACCCCACCGTCTTACCACTGCGTTAATAACCTGGGGGTGTAGACTCCATTCTCCTGGGCGCATATCCTGATGGCTGAGGTAATCTGCCTCCCAATTGTTCACTCCTGGAATAAAGACTGCCGATAGGATTATGTCATGTTTTTCCTTCTAGGACAGAATCTTTGTAGCCTCCCTTAAGGCCATGCGGCTCTTTGTTCCTCCCTGCCGGTTTATGTATGCCACTGCAGTCACATTGTCCGATTGCACTCTCACGTGTTGAGCTCTTACTAGACTCTCCGCTTCAAGGAGTGCATTGTAGATGGCTCGAAGTTCCAGTACATTTACTAGCAAGCTGCTCTCGTATGGTGACCATCTCCCCTGAAATTGATGGTTGCCTAGTACTGCACCCCATCCTCTGAGGCTGGCATAAATCGTCAAAATTATCCAATCCCAGATTCCAAACCTTATTCCCCTTGATAGGTTTTTGTGAACAGATCACCAAATCAACAAAGTCCTGGCCTGAGGTGAAAAGCAAATTCTTCGGTGGAGGAGTAGATGCATGCCCGCCCCCTGAGCAATCAGATTTAACCGAAAAGGTCTGGAATGTAGTCTGCCGTATTGGATCGCTTCGAAAGATGCCACCATTTTTCCCAGAAGCCGTACACAGAGATGTAGAGATACAGTCTGATTCTGTAAGACTTGTCGAATCTCCTTGATGTCTCGAACCTTGTCTTCTGGAAGGAACACACTAAAATGGTATCATGTCTAAAACGAGACCAAGGAATTGAATGCTCTGTGTCAACTGTAAACTGGATTTTTTGAAGTTCACAATCCAACCGTGTCGAATTAGAAACTGATGAGTGATTCGAGTATCCCGGATCAATAGATACTGGGAAGGAGCCCTGATCAGAAGGTTGTCCTGATACGGTATGATCGTTACCCCTAACAATCTCAATTTTGCTATCATGACTGCCATGATCTTTGTGAAGATTCTCGGGGCTGATGATAGTCAGAAACGGTAGAGCTCTGAATTGGTAATGATTTTTGTCCACCACAAACCTTAAATTAGCTTGGTGTGGATACCAAATTAAGACATTGAGGTACGCATCCTTTATATCCATCGACACCATGAATTCCTGTTTCTCCAGGCTCGCAACGACCAACTGTATCGATTCCATTTTGAATTTGTAAACCGTCAGGAATTGACTTAAAACGAGGATTGGTCTGACAAAACCATCTGGTTTCGGTACTACAAAAAGATTTTAATAAAAACCCGTTCCTCTTTGTGGAACCGGAACTGGCATAATTACTTCCATGAGAAGTAACTTCTGAATAGCCTAATGCCGTCGCTCTTTGAGGGCACAGAGGAAGACTTGTAGTAAAAAACTGTCTGTGAGGTCGGGTTAGAAAATCCATTTTGTAACCCTGGGAGATAATATTGTTGATCCAGATTCTGGGGAGGTTTCGGCCCAGGCTTCCTGAAACCTTATCAACCGTGCACCCACCTTGGGAAACAGTGATGCCACGGTCTTGTCAGCAGGCTTAGAGTCCTAAATGAATTAAACACCGGACCAGAGTAGTTTCTTCTTACCGGTGGCGTGGTTCTAGGATATGTGGTAGGCAGACATGTAGGTTTTCCCGCCGTGGCCTGTGAAATCCACTTGTCTAATTCAGGAACAAATAACGCTTGCCCCACAAAGGGAATCGCTTCCACTGCCTTCTTTGAATTGGAGTCCAGCTGCCACTCTCTGAGCCAGAGAATCCGTCTGGCAGATATAGCCGAAGCGGAGATGTGTGATGCTATTCTGCTAGCATCTTTTGTAGCTTGGCAAATGTAAGTGGCCGACTCACAGATATGTTCCGCTAGTCAAACTATTTCTTCCTGATTATTATCTTCCGCCACTGCTCAAACTATTTGCCCAGCCCAAGCAACAATAGCCTTATTAACCCATGCACTGATAATCGTAGGTCTCTGTGATACTCCTGCAGCCACAAAGATGGATTTAAAGGCCGTATCTAATTTACGATCGGACACATCTTTTAGTGTAGTCACATTCGGTATTGTTAAGATTGTCTTTTTTGACAATCTAGCCAGAGAAGCATCCACAATCGGTGGTACATGTCCCCCTTAGGTAGGGGATAATTAATTGTGAACTTTTTGGGTAATTGGAAGGGTCTACCGGGCTGCTTCCATGCTTCTCCCCATCTGATCCTGGAGTGTCTGAGGAATCGGAAATTCCGCCACTTAGGTTTCTGAGATTCAAACAGATCAAAAACTTCAGGTTCCTTAATCTCCTCTTGTTTGAAATTAAGGACCTGTTAAACAGCTTCAATAAGGGATTCTAACCCTTTGACCTCTGAGTCCTCCTCCTGAGGACTAACATTAAAAATCTCCTCAACTGACTCCCTCTCTTCCTCATCCACCAAGAGACCCTCCTCCTTTTCCGACTCTTCCTGTAGGACAGAAAGAGGTCTCTTTACAGATTTACGCATAGTCTTTTCTACCTGTGCTGGCGGAGTAAGTCTAATTAGGAATTACTCCATAGTCTTTGAGAAACCCGTAGCCCATTCTACATGCTGCTTGTGAGATTCCAACATTTCTTTAGAAATATCTGCCAGGGCATTTTCCCACGACATGGATGGAACCCTACTCCCAGGTTGAGCGCCCATTCCCAAACATGTGTCGCACAAACCCGGAGCTGCCAACACTAGAGCTCTTATTCTCAAATTTTGAACATACATAACAAATTTTTGTGGTTGACGCCATGTTAAAAACACCCACACACACACACCAACTAACAGTGCTTTCACCCTATTAGTATAGATGGAGAAAGACCGTAAGGATATGGGGAGCAATGAAAAATAGGTAGTCACACAGATGGAATTGTATATAAAAAAATATATATAATTTTTTTTTAACCAGCTAGACGTTTACAAGCCCAACACCACCAACTGTTGAGACAGCTTCAGTTGTAACAGGGTAGACAATTCTGATGCTCCCCCTCCGCAGAACCGGTCAGCAGCATCCCTTGGAAGACAACCGAGTCTTTATTAATATAATGCAAAATTCTGAGAGATCTTTAGCAGCAGTGCTCTTATATCCCATCTCTATTTAGCACAGAGACAGCGCAAAGAGAACTCCCATAAATGTACATGCAGTGGGAAGACACAACAGTCAGACATAGCTTCTGTTATAAGCATCTAAATGCAGGAGAAAGAGCCTCTTACAACTATGCCTCCCTCACTGTGATATTGCCCGCTCTAACAGTGCGCCTAACTGTGAAAACAAAATGGCTGCAACTAAAAATTATCCTTCACCTCGCTGCTTCACTGCCTTGCAGCGAGGAGACTAGAGCCCTTATGTACCTGCGAGCGCTCTCAGGGTAGCCGGATTCGCAGCCAAAGAACTAGCGCCTGTACCTTATAGTTTTTACTGCCTTAGCTGCCCGTGCTCTCCCCCGCCTCCGCTGGTATGCTCGTCCGCCAGACTCACCATGGGTCAACTATATGACCCATGCCATCTGACCGGCGCTCCAGAGCTGCCGCCTGCTTGCGCCGTGTCTCCAAACCGCTGTGCCTGGCGGGGGGAGCCTAATATCTTCTAGGGGAATCTAAGAGCTGCACTTCCCAGAGCTACTCATTGTTAGAAGATCTTGAGTGAGAGGCTTATCCCTTCCATCGGGATCTTTGTCTTACATGTACTGTAAAAGTACCCTTTAGTGACAGCCTGCACCCTTTCAGTCGGGTGGGATAGGGCCACTGAACTTTAAATAGAAAAACTTTTGTGGAGCAAGACCTCCTTTCTGTGCTTCTACCTCCTAGCATAATTTTTCAAACCTGGAGGGATGGGGAGGCGTGAAGGGAGAGGAGCCAGCTGTGAATATTTTTTTTATTACTACATTGTGCTACCTTCGGTCTACAATCTTCACACCCCAGCTGTCTAACTCCAGTGTCCCCTAGTGGATGATGGAGAAATAATGAATATTTTCAGTATAATACCTTTTATCATCCTAAAAAAAGTGTTTGGAAAAAATTAGCACCCCAGACGGGGCTTCAGGCTTATGACTATGATGAACATTATGCTAGTTTAGTATTCTCAGACCTCTCTCGCCCCTGTTTTGTTCTCTCCTAGTTTTTTCTGTATCCTATATTTCCCAGTTTCAATAATGTCATAAAAAAAGGAGATTTATGGTACACTTATCATAATTAAATCTCTTTCTGCTAGGTACACTGGGTAACACAGGGAAAACATCGGGTGTAGAGTTGGATCTTGATCAAGAGGCACCAACAGGATAAAGCTTTGACTGTTCCCAGGATGCATTGCGGGGCCTCCTCTATAACCCCGCCTCCAGGCACTGAAGCTCAGTTTCGTTAACCAGTCCAATGCAGGAGCAGGTAAAACAGAAGGCAGACGTTAGTCACAAAGAACCACGTTCTCACGACAGGAGAAGGGATCAGCAGCTAATGTCATACAAACCCAAAAAAGCTAAGTGCGTCAGGGTGGGCGCCCTGTGGAACCCAGTGTACCTAGCAGAAAGAGATTTAACTATGGTAAGTCTACCATAAATCTCCTTTTATGCAGCATGGTACACTGTGTTCCACAGGGAATACATCGGGGATGTCCTAAAGCAAACAAACAAACACACACCACTGCAAAATGGTCCCCTGGCGCTAATTCAATTGATTGATTTAGTAAATATGTTCTATATAATTAATTTAAAACAAAAAATCTACATGCAGCTCACTACTATAGGGGACTTCTCTGCCCCTTATCTGCAATACTGAAAAGAAAACCAAAATATGTAGACAGCGCTAGCAGATTTCTTTTTAAGATTATTTTTATTTCTTATTTTAATAAAAATATATAAAAATCCTACTTTTACCTCTACAGATAATTTCATCCAATTTTACTAAATAATAACAATTAAAACATGGCTATATGGACATAAAGCATTCTTTACACATTAATAACATTCAGAACTCCGCTCTGTGAACTAATTCCTTGCTACGAACACTAGGCAACCAAATAGATACAATCAGCTCGCACTGGTTACACTACAATGTAACAATGTCTCCCAAATCCCCTCTGATATTGAGTTGCTCAATTAAAACAAGCTGGAGACAGATACTTTGTTTATGCCGTGTAGCAGAGCCGTTCTTGTAAAACCTCCTTTTCAGAGTAGCATCTAGTGATGCTTTAAACCACAGCGATCTTTGCTTCCCAGTGAAAACTTGACATGTAAAAATAGGGTGATTTTAAGTCCCCTTTGAGAACATATGATTTAGTGCACAGTAGCAGTCAATTTAATTAGACAAATTTGCTGATTAATCATGCATGCATTGATTGTTTCGCTCACAGCAGCAAAGTTAATGAGATGTCACAGCAATTGTTTTGAACATGGCCATGTCAGCAGCACATCATTACCACGCTTCCTCCTGGATTCCTTTGCATAGTCCTCCCGGCTCTGGTGCTCGGATACCTTTCTATGGAGCCTTATCCGGAGATCGTTCAGCATTTTCCCAGTATGTCAGAGCAAGTCCGTGGTGTGCTGATTAGGTATATTAGGATCAAAAGAGACGCGTTTCTCCGCCTCCAAACATCGGCGGCTTCCTCAGTCCTAAAGCAGTTCCTCATGGGAGGGGACGCACAGTAGCGGGTACAAGAACCCAGCATCCAAAGGAAGCATCCTGGGAGGCGGAAGTATCAAAGGCATAGAACCTAATGAACGTGTTCACTGGGGACCACGTTGCCGCTTTGCACAATTGTTCAGCGGACGTGCCACGGCGGGCCGCCCAGGAAGGTCCAACAGACCGAGTAGAATGGGCTTTGATAGCAGCAGGAGCCGGGAGTCCAGCCTGCGCATAAGCTTGTGCAATCACCATTCTAATCCAACTGGCCAAGGTTTGCTTATTCGCAGGCCAGCCACGTTTGTGAAAACCAAACAAGACAAAAAGGGAATCTGACCTCCTGATAGAGGCAGTCTTCTCCATGTATATACGGAGAACCCATACCACATCCAAAGACCACTTTTTGGCTGACAAACCAGAAGAGACGAAGGCCGGAACCACAATCTCTTGGTTAAGGTGAAAAGATGACACCACCTTAGGCAAATAACCAGGACGAGTTCGGAGAACCGCCCAGTCACGGTGAAGAATCAGAAAGCGCGGACGACAGGACAAAGCGCCCAAGTCCAACACCCTCCTAGCAGAGGCAATAGCCAGCACAAACAAGACCTTACATGTAAGCCATTTAAGGTCCACAGATTCAAGAGGTTCAAATGGAGACTCTTGCAGGACATTCGGGACAACAGACAGATCCCATGGAGCCACAAGAGGGACATAGGGAGGCTGAATCCGTAAAACGCCCCGAGTGAAAGTATGAACGTCAGGAATAGACGCGATTTTCCTCTGAAACCACACCAACAAGGCAGAAATATGAACCTTGAGGGAGGTCAGACAAAGGCCCAAGTCCTGGCCTTGTTGTAGAAAAGCCAGAAGTCTGGAAGCTCTGAATTTGTATGCCCGTAATTCTTAGCAGCACACCAGGTGAAGTAAGAATTTCAGACCCTGTAACAAATCCGTGCAGAAGCCAGATTGCGGGCCTTTAGCATAGTTTGGATAACCGCATCGGAGAAACCTTTGGCCCTCAGGAGTGAAGCTTCAAGAGCCACGCCATCAAAGCCAGTCTGCCCAGGTACAGGTAGACACAAGGGCCCTGAACGAGGAGGTCCAGGGGCTGAGGAAGTAGAAGAGGACAGTCTATCGACAGACCTTGCAGGTCTGAGAACCAATGCTGTCTGGGCCACGCTGGAGCCACCAGCAGTAGTATTCCTCCTTCTTGTTTGAACTTCCACAGTACCCTCGGCAGGAGTGACACAGGGGGGAACACGTAGGGCAGCCGAAAGGTCCATGGAATTGCCAGTGCGTCCACGAACACTGCTTGAGGATCCCTTGTCCTTGATCCGAAGACCGGAACCTTGTGATTGTGTCGAGACGTCATCAGGTCTACATCTGGTAGGCCCCACTTGACCACTAAGAGTTGAAAGACTTCCGGATGAAGACTCCACTCTCCGGCGTGTACGTCCTGACGACTGAGGAAATCCGCTTCCCAGTTGAGGCCCCCTGGAATGAACACTGCCGATAATGCTGGCAGATGGCGTTCCGCCCAACGAAGGATTTTTGATACTTCAGTCATTGTCGTGTGGCTTCAAGTGCCACCTTGATGGTTTATGTATGCCACCGTGGTGGGGTTGTCCGACCGTACTTGAACAGGCCTGCCCAGTAGCAGGGGTAGGGTAAGAGTTAACGCGCTGAATACTGCCCGTAGTTACAGAATGTTTATGGGGAGGAGAGATTCCTCCTAGGTCTACCGACCCTGGAAAGAGTGTTGCTCCAACACCACGCCCCAACCCCACAGACTGGCGTCCGTTGTCAGGAGGACCCAGTTGGGGATCCAGAAGGGATGGCCCCTGATCAACTGCTGGACCTGTAGCCACCAGGACAGAGACAGACGAACCTCCGAAGTCAAAGAGATAATCTGAGATCTGACCGGATGACGTAGGCCGTCCCACTTGGAAAGGATTAAGCGTTGCACAGAGCGAGAATGAAATTCAGCGTACTCCACTATGTCGAAAGCCGACACCATCAGGACTAGTACATGCATCGCCGAGTGTACCGACACGCTTGGGCGAGAGAGGAAGCATCTGATCCTGTCATCAAGCTTCAGAACTTTCTCTGGAGACAGAAACAGTCTTTGGCTGTGTGTGTGCAGCAGCGCCCCCAGGTGTACCATACTCTGAGCAGGGACCAGCGAGGACTTCTTCCAGTTGATTAGCCACCCGTGGGCTTGTAGGAATTGCACCATCAGTTGCAGATGACAGAGGAGGACATCTTGAGAGTTCGCCAAGATCAGCAAATCATCCAGATATGGCAGGAACCTGATTCCCTGATGACGGAAATGGGCTGTCATCACGGCCATAACCTTGGTGAAGATCCAAGGAGCCGTGGTCAGTCCAAATGGCAGTGCCTGGAATCGATAGTGTAGATTGCCAATAGCAAACTGCAGATATTGCGGATGTGATATGGCAATAGGAATATGCAAATAAGCATCTTGTATATCCAGGGATACAATATAGTCCCCGGGTTCCATGGCCAGTACAATGGAGTGCAGTGTTTCCATACGAAACTTGGACACTCTCACAAATTTGTTCAGTGACTTGAGGTTGAGTATAGGCCAGAAAGACCCATTGGGTTTCGGGACTAGAAACAGGGTCGAGTAGTATCCTCTGCCCCTCTGGGACAGAGGTACCGGCACTACCACTCCCGTATCCAGGAGGGAAAGCACAACCAGCTGTAGAGCTTGTGCCTTCAATGGATCCGAAGGGATAACCGTTGTGCAGAACTGGCGAGGGGGACGTCTCTTGAAAGAGACTGCATACCCGTGAGAGAAAACATCTCGCACTCATGCATCTGAAGTGGTCTTCAATCAGACCTGGGTGAACTGCAGAAGTTGGCCTCCCACCCTGGGATCCCCCAGGGGGAGGCCCGCCCCATCATGTGGCTGGCTTGTCTTGTTTGGAAGCAGGCTGACGGGCAGCCCAGGATTGTTTAATTTTGGGCTTAGTGGTTTTGTAAGTACGAGCCTGTCTTGGCTACGACTGACCCTTTGTTTTACCTGGAGGTCGAAAAGAACGAATATGAGTACTTTTTACCTTCGGAGCAGGAGGATTATTGTTCTGGAGAAATGCAGTCTTAGCATCCGCTAATGCAGTCAGTACCTCCAAAGTCTTTATGGAGTCCAGATCCACCTTCCACGACCTCAACCACAGAATACGGCGAGCCAGGATGGATGAAATCGATGCCTTAGCCGCCATGACACCGCGGTGGTAATATGAGACAGATATTGTCTGGCAGTATCAGAGATATCCTGAGGTAGCTCTTCCTCTATAGCCTGAACCCACGCTTCGATACCTTTTGCGGCCCAGGAGGCTACTATGGTGGGTCTATGTACAGCACCTGTGAGGGAGTAAATAGACTTCAGGCATCAATCCACAAGCTTATCTGTCGGTTCCTTCAGTGAGGTGACAGTGGTGACAGGTAGAGTAGATGACAGCACAAGACGGGTGAAATGGGAATCCACCGGCGGTGGATTTTCCCACTTGTTACACAAGTCAGCAGGAAGAGTCTAACGAGCTTGCATCTTTTTAGATAGGAAGAATTTCTTTCCTGGGGAAGACCAGGGTTCCTGACGAATATCTATTAAGTGGTCAGAATGCGGTAATACTACTTTAGTCACCTTCTGACTTTAAACTTATCAGGTTTCTTAGACGCAGTAGTGGGATCTACATCATCATTAAGTTGTAGGATCAGCTTAATAGCCTCCACTAGGTCAGCGACATCAACCTGAGCTGTAGGATTCTCGTCAGAAGCAAACTGTATCTGTGTCTGAAGGGTCAGTATATTCTCCATCCTCATCAGAAGTAACGTCCAAGATATTTATGGATTGTGAGGAGGAAGTGGCCCGCTTAGACGAACCCTTGGTCCCAGAGGGACGTGGGGTAGGTTTTTTGACTAACCAGAGATTGATTCAATTGTTGAATCTGGGTAGATAGCGTATGCGCCCAGGGCGGATTTACAACAGGGACAATATGTGGCTGCAATGGCACAGGAGGTCCCATAGGGGGCGTAAGACGTGTTACAAGAGTATTAAGCAGAGTTGAAAACGCCGCCCAAGGTGGCTCCTGATTGGCTACAGGAGCTGCGGGCTGACTGGGAGATGTATGGCACCCAGTACACAAAACATTAGTTAAAACTTCCCCCTCAGGTAAATCCTTGGCGCAAGCACTGCATGATGCAGGAGCGTCCGTGGATTTCCCGCCCTTTGTGGCAGATATTATAGTGAATGTAGCCTTAGAGCGTAACAGTACAATATAGCCAGACAAGTACAATACCTGCAAAACACTCCATTATTTATGTAACAGTAAATACAGAACACAAAACAGAGAATAAATGCGGTATGAGGTGACTGAAGAGCGCAGTAAAACACACTTAACAGTATATACTGCGCAGCACTATATAGGAGACCCTGACGCACCTTATCCCCCAGGGTACAGAATACAGTGATAGCTATAGCTGTGATACACGGAGAGTGAAATACATACAGCAGATGCAGACACACACAGTCACAGTGACAATGCGGAGATAATTTTAAACAAACAAAACTTCACTGGACTAGTAAATAGAATAATTATATACATATACATACATACATATATATATATATATATATATATACACATACATATATATATATATATATATATATATATATATATAAATAATAAGATTTTAAACCTACGTAGAGGATGCTGGGTACTCTGTAAGGACCATGGGGTAAGACGGGCTCCGCAGGGGACATGGGCACTATAACGAACTTTAGATGGGTGTGCACTGGCTCCTTCCTCTATGCCCCTCTTCCAGACCTCAGTTAGAGAACTGTGCCCAGAGGAGACGGACAGTACGAGGAAAGGATTTTTGTTAATCTAAGGGCAAGATTCATACCAGCCCACACCATCCACACCGTATAACATGGAATATACGCAACCAGTTAACAGTATGAACAAAACAGCATCAGCCAACAACTGATCTTAACTGTAACATAACCCTTATGTAAGCAATAACTATACACAAGTCATGCAGAAATATGTCCGCACTGGGACGGGCGCCCAGCATCCTCTACGGACTAGGAGAAAAAGATTTACTTTACTTTAAAATCTTATTTTCTCTTACGTTCTAGAGGATGCTGGGGACTCCGTAAGGACCATGGGGATTATACCAAAGCTCCAGACCGGGCGGGAGAGTGCGGACGACTCTGTAGCACCGATTTAGCAAACATGAGGTCCTCCTCAGCCAAGGTATCAAACTTGTAGAATTTAGCAAAAGTGTTTGAACCCGACCAAGTCGCCGCTCGGCAAAGCTGTAATGCCGAGACGCTTCGGGCAGCCGCCCAAGAAGAGCCCACCTTACTAGTGGAATGGGCCTTTACCGAATTTGGTAACGGCAATCCAGCCATAGAATGAGCCTGCTGAATCGTGTTACAGATCCAGCGAGCAATAGTCTGCTTAGAAGCAGGCGCGCCAACCTTGTTGGCTGCATAGAGGACAAACAGTGCCTCTGTGTTCCTAACCCGAGCCGTCCTGGCTACATATATTTTTAAGGCCCTGACTACATCAAGGGACTTGGAATCCTCCAAGTCCTTCGTAGCCACAGGTACCACAATAGGTTGGTTCATATGAAACGATGAAACCACCTAAGGCAAAAATTGAGGACGAGTCCTTAATTCTGCTCTATCCACATGGAAAATCAGATAGGGGCTTTTGTGAGACAAAGCCGCCAATTCAGACACCCGCCTTGCAGATGCCAAGGCTAACAACATGACCACCTTCCAAGTGAGAAATTTCAATTCAACCGTTTGAAGAGGTTCAAACCAGTGAGATTTTAGGAACTGTAACACCACGTTAAGGTCCCATGGTGCCACTGGAGGCACAAAAGGAGGCTGTATGTGTAGCACTCCCTTTACAAAAGTCTGGACTTCTGGGAGAGAAGCCAATTCCTTCTGAAAGAAAATTGATAGGGCCGAAATCTGTACCTTAATGGAGCCTAATTTCAGGCCCATATCCACTCCTGTCTGTAGGAAGTGGAGAAAACGGCCCAAATGGAAAACTTCCGTAGGAGCATTCTTGGATTCACACCAAGATACATACTTTCTCCAGATACGGTGATAATGTTTCGCCGTCACCTCCTTTCTAGCCTTCATCAGAGTAGGGATGACTTCTTGCGGAATGCCTTTCCCAGCTAGGATTCGGTGTTCAACCGCCATGCCGTCAAACGTAACCGCTGTAAGTCTTGAAATACGCAGGGCCCCTGTTGCAACAGGTCCTCTCTGAGAGGAAGAGGCCACGGATCTTCTGTGAGCATTTCCTGAAGATCGGAATACCAGGCCCTTCGAGGCCAATCTGGAACAATGAGTATTGTCTGCACTCTTTTTTGTCTTATGATTCTCAATATCTTTGAGATGAGCGGAAGAGGAGGGAACACATAGACCGACTGAAACACCCACGGTGTCACCAGGGCATCCACTGCTACTGCCTGAGGGTCCCTTGACCTGGCACAATACCTCCGAAGCTTCTTGTTGAGGCGTGACGCCATCATGTCTATTTGAGGAAGTCCCCAATGACTTGTTATCTCTGCAAAAACTTCCTGATGAAGTCCCCACTCTCCTGGATGGAGATTGTGTCTGCTGAGGAAGTCTGCTTCCCACTTGTCCACTCCCAGAATGAATACCGCTGACAGAGCGCTTACGCGATTTTCTGCCCAGGGCAGAATCCTGGTGGCTTCCGCCATTGCCACTCTGCTCCTTGTCCCGCCTTGGCGGTTTACATGAGCCACAGCTGTGACGTTGTCTGATTGAATCAGAACCGGTAGGTCGCGAAGAAGATTCTCCGCTTGTCGTAGGCCGTTGTATATGGCCCTCAATTCCAATATGTTGATGTGTAGACAAGCCTCCTGGCTTGACCATAGTCCCTGAAAATTCCTTCCTTGTGTGACTGCTCCCCATCCTCGGAGGCTCGCGTCCGTGGTCACCAAAACCAAGTCTTGAATGCCGAACCTGCGACCCTCTAGAAGGTGAGCACTCTGCAGCCACCACAGGAGAGACACCCTGGCCCTGGGGGACAGGGTTATTTTCTGATGTATTTGAAGATGGGACCCGAAACACTTGCCCAGAAGATCCCACTGAAAAGTCCTCGCATGAAACCTGACGAAGGGGATGGCCTCGTAGGAAGCCACCATTTTCCCCAGTACTGGAGTGCATTGATGGACTGACACTGTTTTTGGCTTTAGCAGGTCTCTGACCATGTTCTGGAGTTCCTGGGCTTTATCTTTGGGAGAAAAACCCTCTTCTGTTCCGTGTCTAGAATCATGCCTAAGAAAGATAGTCGAGTCGTTGGAATCAACTGTGACTTTGGTAGATTTAGAATCCAACCATGCTGCTACAGAACTCTCAGAGAGAGCAACACGCTTTTCTGCAACTGTTCCTTTGATCTCGCTTTTATCAGGAGATCGTCCAAGTACGGGATAATTGTGACTCCTTGCCTGCACAGGAGCACCATCATTTCCGCCATTACCTTGGTGAAAACCCTCGGGGCCGTGGAAAGCCCAAACGGCAACGTCTGAAACTGGTAAGGACAGTCCTGTACAGCGAATCTCAGGTATGCCTGATGAGGAGGATATATGGGGACGTGAAGGTATGTATCCTTTATGTCTAGTGACACCATAAAATCGCCCCCTTCCTTCCAGGCTGGAGATAACCGCCCTGAGCAATTCCATCTTGAACTTGAACCTTTTTAAGTACAGGTTTAGGGATTTTAAATTTAGAATGGGTCTGACCGAGCCATCCGGTTTCGGGACCACAAACAGGGTTGAATAATACCCTTTTCCCTGTTGTATTAGGGGAACCTTGATAATCACTTGCTGTTGACACAGCTTTTGAATTGCAGCTAAAACTATCTCCCTCTCTGGGGGAGAATCTGGTAAAACCGATTTGAAGAATCGGCGAGGAGGCACGTCTTCGAAATCCAGCTTGTAGCCTTTGGATACAATTTCCATCGCCAAAGGACCCACGTCCGACTGAACCCAGACGTGGCTGAAGAGTCGAAGACGTGCCCCCACCGGCGCGGACTCCCTCAGTGGAGCCCCAGCGTCATGCGGTGGATTTAGTAGAAGCCGGGGAGGACTTCTGCTCCTGGCAACTAGCCGTAGCAGGCATTCTTTTCCCTCTACCCTTACCTCTGGCGAGGAATGAAGAGCCTCGACCTCTTCTGGACTTATGCGACCGAAAGGACTGCATCTGATACTGTGGTGTTTTCTTTTGCTGTGGCGGAACATAAGGCAAAAAAGTAGATTTACCCGCGGTAGCTGTGGAAACCAGGTCCGCAAGACCTTCCCCAAATGAAATCTCACCCTTGTAAGGCAAAACTTCCATATGCCTCTTTGAGTCGGCATCACCTGTCCATTGGCGGGTCCACAGTGCTCGCCTAGCCGAAATCGCCATGGCGTTGGCCCTCGAACCTAGTAGCCCAACGTCTCTCTGAGCGTCTCTCACATATAAGACTGCGTCTTTGATGTGACCTAAGGTCAATAAAATGGTATCCCTATCAAGGGTATCAATATCAGCTGACAAGGTATCTGTCCAAGCTGCTACCGCACTACAAACCCAGGCCGATGCTATTGCCGGTCTGAGCAAAGCACCCGTATGTGTATAAATTGATTTTAAAGTCGCTTCCCGTCTGCGATCAGCAGGATCCTTGAGGGCTGCCGTGTCTGGAGACGGTAGCGCCACCTTCTTGGATAAGCGTGTTAAAGCTTTGTCCACCCTGGGCGAGGATTCCCACCGTACCCTGTCCTGTGCAGGGAAAGGGTACGCCATAAGAATTCTCTTGGGAATCTGCAGTTTCTTGTCTGGAGTTTCCCAAGCCTTTTCAAATAGCGCGTTCAGCTCATGAGATGGGGGAAACGTTACCTCAGGTTTCTTTTCCTTAAACATGTGTACCCTCGTGTCAGGGACAGAGGGGTCATCTGTGATATGCAAAACATCTTTTATTGCAATAATCATATAATGAATACTTTTTGCCACCCTTGGGTGTAACCTTGCATCATCGTAGTCGACACTGGAGTCAGAATCCGTGTCGGTATCCGTGTCAGCTATTTGGGATAGGGGACGTTTTTGAGACCCTGAAGGGCCCTGTGACACCGACAAAGACATTGATTGACTCCCTGTATTATCCCTGGACTCTGCTTTGTCCAATCTCTTATGTAATAAAGTCACATTTGCATTTAAAACATTCCACATATCCAACCAATCAGGTGTCGGCGTTGCCGACGGAGACACCACAATCGTCTGCTCCACCTCCTCCTTAGATGAGCCTTCCGCTTCAGACATGCCGACACACGCGTACCGACACCCCCACACACACAGGGATATATGTATATGGAGAGAGTTCCCCAATAAGGCCCCTTGGAGAGACAGAGAGAGAGTATGCCAGCACACACCCAGCGCCCACTGACACTGGAAATAAAATTCCCAGATAACCGCTTTTATATATATATCAATATACACTCACTGCGCCAATTATAAGTGCCCCCCCCCTCTTTTTGCCCTCTGTCACCGTGTTCAGCAGGGGAGAGTCTGGGGAGCCAGCTTCTCTGCAGTGCGGTGGAGAAAATGGCGCTGGTTAGTGCTGTGGGATAAAGCTCCGGGCTTCGGTCCCGTTCAAAATTTCAATACTGGCGGGGGATTGTATAATCTACTGCCTCCGCAGCCTATATAACTTATCAGCCAGTCCTAGAGGTTTATTATCGCTGTCCAGGGCGCCCCCCCTGCGCCCATCAGTGCCTGCAGTGTGTGTTGTGTGTGGGAGCAATGGCGCGCAGCATTGCCACTGCGCGTTACCTCAGAGAAGAACTGAAGTCTTCTGTCTTCTTTCTTCTAATACTCACCCGGCTTCTATCTTCCGGCTCTGTGAGGAGGACGGCGGCGCGGCTCCGGGACAAACGGCGAGGGTGAGATCTGCGTTCCGACCCTCTGGAGCTAATGGTGTCCAGTAGCCTAAAAAGCAGAGCCTATCATTTAAGTAGGTCTGCTTCTCTCTCCTCAGTCCCACGATGCAGGGAGCCTGTTGCCAGCAGTGCTCCCTGAAAATAAATAACCTAACAAAAGTCTTTTTCAGAGAAACTCAGGAGAGCTCCCTGTAATGCACCCAGTCTCCTCTTGGCACAGGATCTAACTGAGGTCTGGTGGAGGGGCATAGAGGGAGGAGCCAGTGCACACCCATCTAAAGTTCTTTATAGTGCTCATGTCTCCTGCGGAGCCCGTCTATACCCCATGATCCTTACGGAGTCCCCAGCATCCTCTAGGACGTAAGAGAAATATATATATATATATATATATATATATATATATCTCCATATATAGTTATGGCACTCACAGTCCCAAAGCCATCCACCTGGGTGCCCTCCTCAAAAAACTATAGACCAATGGAGAGTTCCTGCAAATGTAACAGCATGTCCCCTAGCTGCAATAAAGGAACCAGGCGGCACTCCAAGGATTTGATTCAAGCAAAAAAACAATTTATTGCAGTTCCTTTATTGCAGCTAGGGGACATGCTGTTACATTTGAAGGAACTCTCCATTGGTCTATATATATATATATATATATATATATATATATATATATATATATATATATATATATATATATATATATATACACACACACACATATATATATATATATATATATATATATATATATATATATATACACACACACACACACACACACACACACACATATATATATATATATATATATATACACACACACATATATATATATATATATATATATATATACACACACACACACACACACACACACACACACATATACACGTACACATATACACATACATACACACACACAGCATGTAACAATACACAGACAGAGACTGGATGTATATATCAGAATACTTGTACTAAATATTCTGGTAGAGAGACACTTGTTCTTAACTAACACTGTCTTAAAATGACATGCAGAATACTTAAGTGGCTGTAAAATCACAGCGCTGATGAAGCAGGCGGATTTGCAGAGGAGACTTTGCCCTGCAGCTTCGGAGACCAGACGCAGCTACTTGAGAAGATGGCACCTAAATCTCAGCCAGGAAGTGAGGGAGAGTGAGAAGCAGCTCCAGGGCGGGAACACCAGCAGTAGATGGCGCCCAGAGCTGGGGGAGGCGCTACAGGTCAGCGCCTTATCCCCTATGCTGGTCCTCACCATCGTGTATGGTGGAGCCTTATTAAAACAAATTTTACTTAATCCAACCTGTGCTCCGTGCCCTGGTGGATATAGTGGGGTTTCTGTACTGACACAGTGTCCACACCTGGGAGACCCTCTTACCTCCTCCCTAAGAAGCAGCCACGCGATCCGGGAGAGCATCAGCGGTGGTGTGCCAGGTAACCGGAGCGCCTCCGCCGCAAGTACCCGAGAACTCGGCCAGCGGGAGTATGCGGTGCTGCTAGGGAGGTGATGGAGCCGCAGTACAGTATGTCACAATTACATATAAAATGCTGCAGCCCTTGAAGTCTTCTAAAAGCTCCTTTCAGGGCTGCCTAGCGCAGCCCCCCCTGTTAAGTGACCTGCTCTGCAGGCACCAACTTACAAACTAAGCTCCAGTGCCCGGAAGCGGGGTTATAGAGGAGGACCCGCAATGCATCCTGGGAACAGTCAAAGCTTTATCCTGTTGGTGCCTCTGGATCAAAATCCAACTCTACACCCGATGTATTCCCTGTGGAACAGTGTACCCCGCTGCAGAAATGTTGTGATAAAAACAAAAAACAAAACCAGATGCTTGCTCAAACACATAGTTAACGCGTTTGTGGTTCATACATTTCTCGGTGCAGTTTTTCATGACCAGGTCAATGCCTAAAGTGGTAAGGGCATTTGTAGACGAGGATGACTTTTGAGATAATTTTCAACACCATACTATATTTCAGTACACAAGACCTCATCCAGGTTCAGTAGCAGTTCTGCTGAAATCGCACAACTGCTGCTGCTAAAAATTGCATGCAGAGAGCAGCCTAACTCAGGGAAAGGTCGCCCTGCATGTGAAGCACCGCCCTACTATGCGTTCACATCTAAAATAAGAATTTACTTACCGATAATTCTATTTCTCATAGTCCGTAGTGGATGCTGGGGACTCCGTCAGGACCATGGGGAATAGCGGGCTCCGCAGGAGACAGGGCACATCTAAAAAAGCTTTTAGGTCACATGGTGCGTACTGGCTCCTCCCCCTATGACCCTCCTCCAAGCCTCAGTTAGGTACTGTGCCCGGACGAGCGTACACAATAAGGAAGGATCTTGAATCCCGGGTAAGACTCATACCAGCCACACTAATCACACCGTACAACTGGTGATCTGAACCCAGTTAACAGTATGATAACAAAACGAAGTAGCCTCTGAAAAGATGGCTCACAACAACAGTAATAACCCGATTTTGTAACAATAACTATGTACAAGCATTGCAGACAATCCGCACTTGGGATGGGCGCCCAGCATCCACTACGGACTATGAGAAATAGAATTATCGGTAAGTAAATTCTTATTTTCTCTAACGTCCTAGTGGGTGCTGGGGACTCCGTCAGGACCATGGGGATTATACCAAAGCTCCCAAACGGGCGGGAGAGTGCGGATGACTCTGCAGCACCGAATGAGAGAACTCCAGGTCCTCTTTAGCCAGAGTATCAAATTTGTAAAATTTTACAAACGTGTTCTCCCCTGACCACGTAGCTGCTCGGCAAAGTTGTAATGCCGAGACTCCTCGGGCAGCCGCCCAAGATGAGCCCACCTTCCTTGTGGAGTGGGCCTTTACAGATTTAGGCTGTGGCACGCCTGCCACAGAATGTGCAAGTTGGATTGTGCTACAGATCCAACGTGCAATCGTCTGTTTAGACGCAGGAGCACCCATCTTGTTGGGTGCATACAATGTAAACAACGAGTCAGTTTTTCTGACTCCAGCTGTCCTTGAAATATATATTTTTAATGCTCTGACAACGTCCAGTAACTTGGAGTCCTCCAAGTCGCTAGTAGCCGCAGGCACCACAATAGGCTGGTTTAAGTGAAATGCCGAAACCACCTTAGGGAGAAATTGAGGACGTGTCCTCAATTCTGCCCTGTCCGAATGGAATATCAGATATGGGCTCTTGTATGACAAAGCTGCCAACTCTGAAACTCTCCTGGCAGAAGCCAGGGCCAACAGCATGGTTACCTTCCATGTAAGGTATTTTAATTCTACCGATTTTAACGGCTCAAACCAATGAGATTTGAGAAAATTTAGAACCACGTTCAAATCCCACGGTGCCACTGGAGGCACTATTGGGGGTTGTATATGTAGTACACCTTTGACAAAAGTTTGTACTTCAGGCACTGACGCCAATTCCTTCTGGAAGAAAATTGATAAGGCCGAAATTTGAACTTTAATAGACCCCAATTTTAGGCCCATAGACAATCCTGCTTGCAGGAAATGTAAGAATCGACCCAATTGAAATTCTTCCGTTGGAGCCTTCTTGGCCTCACACCACGCAACACATTTTCGCCAAATGCGGTGATAATGTTGTACAGTCACTTCCTTCCTAGCCTTAATCAAGGTAGGAATAACTTCCTCTGGAATGCCCTTTTCTTTTAGAATCCGGCGTTCAACCGCCATGCCGTCAAACGCAGACGCGGTAAGTCTTGGAACATACAAGGTCCCTGCTGAAGCAGATCCCTTCTTAGAGGTAGAGGCCACGGATCCTCCGTGAGCATCTCTTGAAGTTCCGGATACCAAGTTCTCCTTGGCCAGTCCGGAGCCACCAGTATCGTTCTTACTCCTCTTTTCCGTATAATTCTCAGTACCTTTGGTATGAGAGGCAGAGGAGGGAACACATACACTGATTGGTACACCCACGGTGTTACCAGAGCGTCCACAGCTATTGCCTGAGGGTCTCTTGACCTGGCGCAATACCTGTCCAATTTTTTGTTGAGGCGAGACGCCATCATGTCTACCTTTGGTTTTTCCCAACGGTTCACAATCATGTGGAAAACTTCTGGATGAAGTCCCCACTCTCCCGGGTGAAGGTCGTGTCTGCTGAGGAAATCTGCTTCCCAGTTGTCCACTCCCGGGATGAACACTGCTGACAGTGCTATGACATGATTCTCCGCCCAGCGCAGAATCCTTGCCGCTTCTGCCATTGCACTCCTGCTTCTCGTGCCGCCTTGTCGGTTCACGTGGGCGACTGCCGTGATGTTGTCGGACTGGATCAACACCGGCTGACCCTGAAGCAGCGGTTTTGCCAGACTTAGAGCATTGTAGATCGCTCTTAGCTCCAGTATATTTATGTGAAGAGACGTCTCCAGGTTTGACCACACGCCCTGGAAGTTTCTTCCCTTTGTGACTGCTCCCCAACCTCGTAGGCTGGCATCCGTAGTCACCAGGACCCAGTCCTGTATGCCGAATCTGCGGCCCACTAACAGATGGGCAGTCTGCAGCCACCACAGGAGAGACAACCTTGTTCTTGGTGACAGTGCTATCCGCTGATGCATGTGCAGATGCGATCCGGACCATTTGTCCAGCAGATCCCACTGAAATGTCCGTGCATGGAATCTGCCGAATGGAATCGCTTCGTACGAAGCCACCATCTTTCCCAGGACTCTTGTGCATTGATGTACTGACACCGTTCCTGGTTTTAGGAGGTTCCTGACAAGTTCGGATAACTCCCTTGCTTTCTCCTCCGGGAGAAACACCTTTTTTTTTGAACCGTGTCCAGAATCATTCCCAGGAACAGCAGACGAGTTGTCGGGGTCAATTGAGATTTTGGAAGATTCAGAATCCACCCGTGTTGCTGAAGCACTACCTGGGTTAGTGCTACACCGACTTCCAGCTGTTCTCTGGACTTTGCCCTTATCAGGAGATCGTCCAAGTAAGGGATAATTAATACGCCTTTTCTTCGTAGAAGAACCATCATTTCGGTCATTACCTTGGTAAAGACCCGAGGGGCCGTGGACAAACCAAACGGCATCGTTTGAAACTGATAATGACAGTCTTGTATCACGAACCTGAGATACCCTTGGTGTGAGGGGTAAATTGGGACATGCAGATAAGCATCCTTTATGTCCAGGGACACCATGAAGTCCCCTTCTTCCAGATTCGCTATCACTGCTCTGAGTGACTCCATCTTGAACTTGAATTTCTGTATGTACAGGTTCAAGGATTTCAGATTTAGAATAGGTCTTACCGAACCGTCCGGCTTCGGTACCACAAATAGTGTGGAATAATACCCCTTTCCCTGTTGTAGGAGGGGTACCTTGACTATCACCTGCTGAGAATACAGCTTGTGAATGGCTTCCAAAACCGACGTCCTTTCTGAGGGAGACGTTGGTAAAGCAGACTTTAGGAACCGGCGAGGGGGAAACCTTTCGAACTCCAGCATGTAACCCTGAGATATTATCTGCAGGACCCACGGGTCCACTTGTGAGTGAGCCCATTGATTGCTGAAAATCTTGAGTCGACCCCCCACCGTTCCTGGGTCCGCTTGTAAAGCCCCAGCGTCATGCTGATGGCTTTGTAGAAGCCGGGGCGGGCTTCTGTTCCTGGGCAGGGGCTGCGTGCTGCCCTTTCTTACCCTTTCCTCTGCCTCTCGGCAGATAAGACTGTCCTTTTGGTCGCTTTTTATAGGAGCGAAAGGACTGCGGCTGAAAAGACGGTGTCTTTTTCTGTTGTGAAGGGGTCTGAGGTAAAAAGGTGGATTTGCCGGCAGTTGCCGTGGTCACCAGGTCCGAAAGACCGACCCCAAACAATTCTTCTCCTTTATATGGCAATACTTCCATATGCCTCTTGGAATCCGCATCACCTGACCACTGTTGCGTCCATAAACTTCTTCTAGCAGATATGGACATCGCGTTTACTCTTGATGCTAGAGTACAAACATCCCTCTGAGCATCTCGCATATAAAGAAAAGCATCCTTTAATTGCTCTAGAGTCAATAAAATACTGTCCCTATCCAGGGTCTCAATATTTTCAGTCAGAGAATCCAACCACACTACCCCAGCACTGCACATCCAGGCTGAGGCTATTGCCGGTCGCAGTATAACACCCGTATGTGTGTATATACTCTTCAGTGTAGTTTCCAGCCTCCTATCTGCTGGATCCTTGAGGGCGGCCGTATCAGGAGACGGCAACGCCACTTGCTTTGATAAACGTGTGAGCGCCTTATCCACCTTAGGGGGTGTTTCCCAGCGCGCCCTAACCTCTGGTGGGAAAGGGTATAATGCCAACAACTTCTTTGAAATTAGCATTTTTCTATCGGGGGTAACCCACGCTTCATCACACACATCATTCAATTCCTCTGATTCTGGGAAAAATACAGGTAGTTTTTTCACCCCCCACATAATACCCCTTTTTGAGGTACCAGCAGTATCAGAGATCTGTAACGCCTCCTTCATTGCCGTGATCATATAACGTGTGGCCCTATTGGAAAATACGTTTGTTTCTTCACCGTCGACACTAGATTCATCTGTGTCGGTACCCGTGTCGACTGACTGAGGTAAAGGACGTTTTACAGCCCCTGACGGTGTCTGAGACGCCTGAACCGGTACTAACTGGTTTGCCGGGCGTCTTATTTCGTCAACTGACTTTTGCAGTGTGCTGACATTATCACGTAATTCCATAACTAAAGCCATCCATTCCGGTGTCGACTCCCTAGGGGGTGACATTACCATCATCGGCAATTGCTCTGCCTCCACACCAACATCGTCCTCATACATGTCGACACACACGTACCGACACACAGCAGCCACACAGGGAATGCTCTAATCGAAGACAGGACCCCTTAGCCCTTTGGGGAGACAGAGGGAGAGTTTGCCAGCACACACCAAAAGCGCTATAAATGTATAAAAACAACCCTAGAAGGTGTTGTTTACTATATATGCGCTCTTAATATATAAATATCGCCAATTTATGCCCCCCTTCTCTTTGTTACCCTGTTTCTGTAGTGCAGTGCAGGGGAGAGTCCTGGGAGCCTTCCTCACCAGCGGAGCTGAGCAGGAAAATGGCGCTGAGTGCTGAGGAGAATAAGCTCCGCCCCTTTTTCGGCGGGATTTTTCTCCCGGTTTTTAAGAAACTGGCCTGGGTCAAAATACATACATATAGCCTTAATGGGTATATGTGATGTATTTCTTTTGCCACTAAAGGTAATTATATTGCTGCCCAGGGCGCCCCCAGCAGCGCCCTGCACCCTCCGTGACTGAGTCAGTGAGCCGTGTGACAACAATGGCGCACAGCTGCAGTGCTGTGCGCTACCTTCATGAAGACTGTGGAGTCTTCTGCCGCCTGTTTTCCGGACCTCCGTTCTGCCGTCTCTTCAGTGTCTGTAAGGGGGATCGGCGGCGCGGCTCCGGGACGAACCCCAGGCTGACCTGTGTTCCGACTCCCTCTGGAGCTAAGTGTCCAGTAGCCTAAGACTCCAATCCATCCTGCACGCAGGTGAGTTGGAAATCTCTCCCCTAAGTCCCTCGATGCAGTGATCCTGTTGCCAGCAGGAATCACTGAGATTGAAACCTAAAAAAAAACTTTTCTAAACAGCTCTTTAAGAGAGCCACCTAGATTGCACCCTCTCGGACGGGCACAAAAACCTAACTGAGGCTTGGAGGAGGGTCATAGGGGGAGGAGCCAGTACGCACCATGTGACCTAAAAGCTTTTTTAGATGTGCCCTGTCTCCTGCGGAGCCCGCTATTCCCCATGGTCCTGACGGAGTCCCCAGCATCCACTAGGACGTTAGAGAAAATGCGAATGCATTGCAGAAACAGAGCACCACTGGGAATACGGGTGGCCCCCTGCAAACGCAGCCAGGCTACGTAAGAAGGCACTCCAGCACCGTGTTTTCAGTCGCAGCAATCGCACATTAAGTCACCCGGCTGCCGCGACAATTACAATGACATGCGTGCATTTCCCGCAGTACTCCCCACCAACGCTGCATCGACACCCCAGAACACCTGCCTTCTGTCATTCACCCTACGATCGCATCCCGGCATGTTGCAATCGCAGAGTGATTGTGAAAGTCCGCGCACGTGTGATGCAAGCGCAGAGCATGTGCAGACGGATGATAATCGTTTGATCTGCGTTTTTGTACTTTTTCAAACAAATCCGAATAAAGTCCACAGTTCTAACAAGTGGAGAAAGAGAATAATGTGTAATACAAGAGATGTACTTACTCTGCATGCAATTTCTCCTCTGTTGGCAATTAAAATCTTTTCAAATGTCTGGGGGGAAACAAACACAGATATAAATAAAAAAAGTAACTGACGTTACATAGGGTGCACAACACAGGCAAAAGGGAATATAAAGGACATTGAAATACACTGGACATTATACATATTCTAAAAAAACAGAGCAGTAAGTATAACCCAACAATTGGGGGAAAAAACAGAAATACTTCCACTCACATTTATTTCCAATAAGCCCATTCAATGGCATGACTAAGGTGTATTAAGTAAAAGAAACATATTGCTTACAATGTGACAGACTACAGTATATTTCTCAGAGATCGCCATAGACTCGTCTGTCTGACTCTTATGCCCTGTATTAAGTCATACATACATGGTTCTGTCAGTTTCTATGGGGTGCCATAATTCCATTTGCATTAGTTAAATGAAAATATTTTGACGTAAATTCAGAATATGCTTATATTAGGACTTTGCTAATGATTCCATTAGATGTTCTATTTGTTGTACTAATCACAATTCCCCAAAGAGACATAGAAACATAGAATGTGACGGCAGATAAGAACCACTTGGCCCATCTAGTCTACCCTTGTGCACGCACACTGGTTGGTTGGAATGAAAATCTGGTAACGGATGAGAGCAAATGACACTCGACCATTTGCCCCCAAACACTGGAAAACGGACAAAAACTGTTGTTCATACAAACTGCTTAAATCACGGATTTGACCAAGTTGTATGAATAAGTATTGCCCATTTTCTAGTGTTTGGGAGCAAATGGTTGATTGTCATCTGCTCTCATTACCAGATTTTCCTTCCAACCAGCCAGATCTAGCAGATTATCTGCCAGATAATTGTATAGTGTATGCCCAGCTTTACACATGGGTTCATTTTTTTTTTTTTTTGTTCAGAGCCAATTATCCTACCAGTATATTTTTGGATTGTGGGATTACTTGAAGGAAACCCATGCTAGCACAGGGAGAACATATAAACTCCACACATAGCTATGGTGGAAATCGAACCCATGACCTCAGTGCTGTGAGGCAGCAATGATAACTATTACACCACCCATACACCATATTGAAAGTCTTTAAAGGATGGTCCACAGTAAAGGTGCATACACACAGAGAGATTTTAACTATGAGAGATTTTGACTGAGCGATTTCCCTTGAACTGGCAGTAGGAGATTTTGACTAACTTTTCCAGCGATTTTGGCTATGGGCGATTTTGGCTAACTCATTCAAGCAAGGGGATGCTTTTTCTTTCCCAGCGACATAGCCAAAACGGACTTGCCTGCACAGTCTATTTTTAGCAGCGATAGCGATCTGGCGGGGACGCGCATCGCTATCGCTGGCTGTGTACACATGGAGAGATATGCACTAACTTTCTGAGCGATTTTGACTATATAGTCAAAATCGCTCAGTTACATCGCTCCGTGTGTATGGACCTTTATACAATTGCACAACCTGCATTATGACCTGCACTCTCTTGGGGATCACTGTCTTGGTAACCCTCAGTGCCTGAATCCTGGAGAGGCTACAACTGTATTGCCTGTACAGCATAGTATGACTGGAATTGTCCAGCACACGATTGGGACAGTGGTGTGATCAATACAGAAAGTAACAGAGCAATAAGAAAACATGCTTTGTGATTTTACATGTAATATGTGGTTGTCTTAAAAATAGAGGGGTACATACTGTACAAAGAATGGTCTCCAGATCATACTGCTCGTTACTGTGTAAAGTATCACCCCCAGTGCCTCAACCTAAAGGTTGTACATTCACATATTTTCTTATGCAAACACCAGGAGTTATACTGTAGGTAAATGATACTTGGAGGTATCTTGCAGTAGGTCGCTGAATCTCAGCATGGTCTTACTGCGACTTCAACAAAGTGAACTTACTTGAACCCAGAGTATTATTTTTTAACACTATTTCTCTATTTTAATTACATTTCATGTTTGTATCACCCTCTCTATAGCTTCGGCTTCCTAAATACTAATTTATTAACACTATAGTTTTTTCACTTGTATGCTACGCTGGGCTTTCTGCCTTATGCTGGTGTTTTGGGGTGCCACACCCTGCACCTAGATATAGTGCTAGGGACCCCAAAAATACAGAGACGCCTTGATGCAGCTTTGGGGCTTGACCACACATTTGTGCAAATATGTGTAACGAAGATCTCTGAATTCTATTATTATGTGGGATTTATATCTGGTTACTGTTATCATTCAGGGTGCTGGGGGAAACCAAATGCCTTTTTTTCTTGCTCAGAAATACCCCTCCCTTTCGAGCACCTGAATGATATCACTAAGCTAATTGAGCATCTACCAATATATATGTCTGTTGTGAGAGGCAGAGAGGTTCCTGCATTAGGAGGAGGTGCAGGCCGTGACATGCCACATGGAGCATTATGGGGTTGCTCCAAGGTGGGTAGCTCTTAGCTTAGACATATTGTAGTAAGGAGCCATTATCATGTGGCTCCTTGCTGGTTAATATTAGACCCAGATTGGGGTAATGGAGGTGTGAGTTGTGATGCCTCTGGACTGGCTGAGCTGGATGGCTTTAGTGTAGCATACTTTTACATTCTATTAACACTTTTCACTTATTAATTTTTTAACACTATGGGGTATATGCAATTGCGGTCGAATTCCCGAAATTGTCGAATTTCGGGTCATTTTCGCCCCAAAAAAAAATTCGCCTATGCAATTCAGTGCTTTCCGACCAAAAAACGGACTTTCAAAATTCGACTTTTTGAAATTCGAATTTTTGCAAATTCGAATTTTCTGCAATGATACAAGTACTGTAATTCGACCAAAGCATATTCAATTCAAGTTTGGAAATTCGACAGCAGTGCTTTTAGACAGCAAATTCGTCATTTTCAATCCGCCACACTTTGGAGGGTGAAAACAATAAAAAAAATTTTAAACATGTTTTTTTTGGTGTTTTTTTTTTTAGGAATAGCATATCTATTTATATTAGAAGGTATTAGGTACTTTTTTTTTTTTTTTTTTGGAGGCACAAATATTATTTATATATTTTTTAAAATATTATTATTATTATTATTTTTTTTATTGCTGGAACGGTAAAATCCTTAAAAAAAAAATGGCGTGGGGTCCCCCCTCCAAAGCATAACCAGCCTCGGGCACTTCGAGCTGGTCCTGGTTCTAAAAATGCGGGGGGAAAAATTGACAGGGGATCCCCCGTATTTTTAAAACCAGCACCGGGCTCTGCGCCTGGTGCTGGTGCCAAAAATACGGGGGACAAAACGAGCAGGGGTCCCCCGTATTTTTCACACCAGCATCGGGCTCCACTAGCTGGACAGATAATGCCACAGCCGGGGGTCACTTTTATGCCGTGCCCTGCGGCCGTGGCATTAAATATCCAACTAGTCACCCCTGGCCGGGGTACCCTGGGGGAGTGGGGACCCCTTCAACCAAGGGGTCCCCCCCCCCCAGCCACCCAAGGGCCAGGGGTGAAGCCCGAGGCTGTCCCCCCCCACCCAATGGGCTGCGGATGGGGGGGCTGAGATAGCCTTTTGTGGTAATGAAAAGAATATTGTTTTTTCCAGCAGTACTACAAGTCCCAGCAAGCCTCCCCCGCAAGCTGGTACTTGGAGAACCACAAGTACCAGCATGCGGGAGAAAAACGGGCCCGCTGGTACCTGTAGTACTACTGGAAAAAAAATACCCAAATAAAAACAGGACACACACACCGTGACAGTAAAACTTTATTTCATACGTCGACACACACATACTTACCTATGTTCACACGCCGACATCGGTCCTCTTCTCCATGTAGAATCCACGGATACCTGAAAAGAAAAGTTCAATATACTCACCTCAGCCATGGTCCAGAGATAAATCCACGGACTTGGCAAAATAACAAATCGCAAATACCCGACCAGCGGACTGAAAGGGGTCCCATGCTGACACATGAGACCCCTTTCCACGAATGAGACCTGTCAGTGACAGCTGTCACAGAAAGGTCTCTAAAGCCAATCAGGAAGCGCAACTTCGTTGCGCTCACCTGATTGGCTGTGCGCTGTCTGTGCTGTGACAGCGCATCGCAAAGCCGCTCCATTATATTCAATGGTGGGAACTTAGCGGCTAGCGGTGAGGTCACCCGCCGGTCAGCGGCTGACCGCGGGTAACCCCCCCGCTAGCCGCTAAGTTCCCACCATTGAAACTAATGGAGCGGCTTTGCGATGCGCTGTCACAGCACAGACAGCGCACAGCCAATCAGGTGAGCGCCACGGAAGTAGCGCTTCCTGATTGGCTGAAGGGACTTCAGTGACAGGAGTCACGTGATGTCCCGGCATTCGGGAGAAAGGGGTCTGATGTTAAAGCATGGGACCCCTTTCAGTCCGGTATGGAGCGGGTGTTCGGTTTGTTTTTTTAACAAGTTCGTGGATTATCTCTGGACGTGGATGTACCTCTGGACGCTGGAAGGTGAGTATAATTTTTTCACAGGTACCCTCGGATCGTCGGAGACCGTGGCAGTCGGCGTGTCAACATAGGTAAGTATGTGTGTGTCGGTAGTGTGTAATAAAGTTTTACTATCAAGGTGTCTGTGTCCTGTTTTTATTTGGGTATTTTTTTTCCAGTAGTACTACAGGTACCAGCGGGCCCGTTTTTCTCCCGCATGCTGGTACTTGTGGTTCTCCAAGTACCAGCTTGCGGGGGAGGCTTGCTGGGACTTGTAGTACTACTGGAAAAAACAATATCTTTTTATTATCACAAAAGGCTATCAGCCCCACCATCCGCAGCCCATTGGATGGGGGGGGGACAGCCTCGGGCTTCACCCCTGGCCCTTGGGTGGCTGGGGGGGAGACCCCTTGATTGTAGGGGTCCCCACTCCCCCAGGGTACCCCGGCCAGGGGTGACTAGTTGGGTAGTTAATGCCACGGCCGCAGGGCACGGCATAAAAGTGACCCCCGGCTGTGGCATTATCTGTCCAGCTAGTGGAGCCCGATGCTGGTGTTAAAAATACGGGGGACCCCTACTCTTTTTGTCCCCCGTATTTTTGGCACCATCACCAGGCGCAGAGCCCGGTGCTGGTTTTAAAAATACGGGGGATCCCTACCCAATTTTTCCCCGCATTTTTAGAACCAGGACCAGCTCGAAGAGCCCGAGGCTGGTTATGCGTTGGAGGGGGGACCCCACGCCATTTTTTTTTCCGGGTTTTTCCCGTTTTTTCCCGTTTTTTAAAATCGAGGCAAAATCCGCCAAATCGGCCGATTTTCGCCCGCGGGTCAGTCGAATCCGTTTTTCATTGAATATGGTGAATTCCGGCAGCCACCTGCCGGAATTCACCTGTCGAATTAAAAAACGGCGAAAAATTGCCGCGATTCGCCGTGAATTGCATATACCCCTATTTCTCTATTTTAAATTACATTTCATGTTTGTATCACCCTCTCTATAGCTTCGGCTTCCTAAATACTAATTTATTAACACTATAGTTTTTTCACTGGTATGCTACGCTGGGCTTTCTGGCTTATGCTGGTGTTTTGGGGTGCCACACCCTGCACCTAGATATAGCGCTAGGGACCCCAAATATACAGAGACGCCTTGGGGCTTAACCACACATTTGCGCAAATATGTGTAACGAAGATCTCTGAATTCTATTAATATGTGGGATTTATATCTGGTTACTGTTATCATTCAGGGTGCTGGGGGAAACCAAATGCCTTTTTTTCTTGAACCCAGAGTAGTCAGTAGCAACCCGTCCTGATTATGGTCAGACAAGCTCGTTATAGCGGTCACTCAGGTCCGTGGTTTGAGTTAACCAGATTTAAACAAAGCCGACCAAATCCCACAATTCTAAGGAGTCTCAATTAAAATAAATAAATAAATAATAAGAATTTACTTACCGATAATTCTATTTCTCATAGTCCGTAGTGGATGCTGGGGACTCCGAAAGGACCATGGGGAATAGCGGCTCCGCAGGAGACTGGGCACAAAGTAAAAGCTTTAGGACTAGCTGGTGTGCACTGGCTCCTCCCCCTATGACCCTCCTCCAAGCCTCAGTTAGGATACTGTGCCCGGACGAGCGTACACAATAAGGAAGGATTTTGAATCCCGGGTAAGACTCATTACCAGCCACACCGTACAACTTGTGATCTGAACCCAGTTAACAGCATGATAACAGAAGGAGCCTCTGAAAAGATGGCTCACAACAACAATAACCCGATTTTTGTAACAATAACTATGTACAAGTAATGCAGACAATCCGCACTTGGGATGGGCGCCCAGCATCCACTACGGACTATGAGAAATAGAATTATCGGTAAGTAAATTCTTATTTTCTCTAACGTCCTAGTGGATGCTGGGGACTCCGAAAGGACCATGGGGATTATACCAAAGCTCCCAAACGGGCGGGAGAGTGCGGATGACTCTGCAGCACCGAATGAGAGAACTCCAGGTCCTCCTCAGCCAGGGTATCAAATTTGTAGAATTTAGCAAACGTGTTTGCCCCTGACCAAGTAGCTGCTCGGCAAAGTTGTAAAGCCGAGACCCCTCGGGCAGCCGCCCAAGATGAGCCCACTTTCCGTGTGGAATGGGCTTTTATAGATTTTGGCTGTGGCAGGCCTGCCACAGAATGTGCAAGCTGAATTGTACTACAAATCCAACGAGCAATCGTCTGCTTAGAAGCAGGAGCACCCAGCTTGTTGGGTGCATACAGGATAAACAGCGAGTCAGATTTTCTGACTCCAGCCGTCCTGGAAACATATATTTTCAGGGCCCTGACTACGTCCAGCAACTTGGAATCCTCCAAGTCCCTAGTAGCCGCAGGCACCACGATAGGTTGGTTTAAGTGAAATGCTGAAACCACCTTAGGGAGAAATTGAGGACGAGTCCTCAATTCTGCCCTGTCAGTATGAAAAATTAGGAAAGGGCTTTTATAGGATAAAGCCGCCAATTCTGATACACGCCTGGCTGAAGCCAGGGCTAACAGCATTACCACTTTCCAAGTGAGATACTTCAAGTCCACAGTGGTGAGTGGTTCAAACCAATGTGATTTTAGGAATCCCAACACTACATTGAGATCCCAAGGTGCCACTGGAGGCACAAAAGGAGGCTGTATATGCAGTACTCCCTTGACAAACGTCTGAACTTCAGGTACAGAAGCTAGTTCTTTTTGGAAGAATATCGACAGGGCCGAAATTTGAACCTTAATGGACCCTAATTTGAGGCCCATAGACAGTCCTGTTTGCAGGAAAAGCAGGAATCGACTCAGTTGAAATTCCTCCGTAGGGGCCTTCCTGGCCTCGCACCACGCAACATATTTACGCCAAATACGGTGATAATGTTGTACGGTTACATCCTTCCTGGCTTTGATCAGGGTAGGGATGACTTCATCCGGAATGCCTTTTTCCTTCAGGATCCGGCGTTCAACCGCCATGCCGTCAAACGCAGCCGCGGTAAGTCTTGGAACAGACATGGTCCCTGCTGGAGCAGGTCCTGTCTTAGAGGTAGAGGCCACGGGTCTTCCGTGAGCATCTCTTGAATTTCCGGGTACCAAGTCCTTCTTGGCCAATCCGGAGCCACGAGTATAGTCTTTACTCCTCTCCTTCTTATGATTCTCAGTACTTTTGGTATGAGAGGAAGAGGAGGGAACACATACACTGACCGGTACACCCACGGTGTTACCAGAGCGTCCACAGCTATTGCCTGAGGGTCCCTTGACCTGGAACAATATCTGTCCAGTTTTTTGTTGAGGCGAGACGCCATCATGTCCACCTTTGGTTTTTCCCAACGGTTTACAATCATGTGGAAGACTTCCGGGTGAAGTCCCCACTCCCCCGGGTGAAGATCGTGTCTGCTGAGGAAGTCTGCTTCCCAGTTGTCCACTCCCGGAATGAACACTGCTGACAGTGCTATCACATGATTTTCCGCCCAGCGAAGAATCCTTGCCACTTCCGTCATTGCCCTCCTGCTTCTTGTGCCGCCCTGTCTGTTTACGTGGGCGACTGCCGTGATGTTGTCCGACTGGATCAATACTGGTTGACCCTGAAGCAGAGGCCTTGCCTGACTTAGGGCATTGTAAATGGCCCTTAGTTCCAGGATATTTATGTGAAGTGACGTTTCCATGCTTGACCACAAGCCCTGGAAATTTTTTCCCTGTGTGACTGCTCCCCAGCCTCTCAGGCTGGCATCCGTGGTCACCAGGACCCAATCCTGAATGCCGAATCTGCGGCCCTCTAGGAGATGAGCACTCTGTAACCACCACAGGAGAGACACCCTTGTCCTTGGAGACAGGGTTATCCGCTGATGCATTTGAAGATGCGATCCGGACCATTTGTCTAGCAGATCCAACTGAAAAGTTCTTGCGTGGAATCTGCCGAATGGAATCGCTTCTTAAGAAGCCACCATCTTTCCCAGGACCCTTGTGCACTGATGCACTGACACCTGGCCTGGTCTTAGGAGTTTCCTGACTAGGTCGGATAACTCCCTGGCTTTCTCTTCCGGGAGAAACACCTTTTTCTGAACTGTGTCCAGAATCATTCCTAGGAACAGCAGACGTGTCGTCGGAATCAGCTGCGATTTTGGAATATTTAGAATCCATCCGTGCTGTCGTAGTACTATTTGCGATAGTGCTACTCCGACCTCTAACTGTTCTCTGGACCGTGCCCTTATCAGGAGATCGTCCAAGTAAGGGATAATTAAGACGCCTTTTCTTCGAAGAAGAATCATCATTTCGGCCATTACCTTGGTAAAGACCCGGGGTGCCGTGGACAATCCAAACGGCAGCGTCTGAAACTGATAGTGACAGTTCTGTACCACAAACCTGAGGTACCCTTGGTGAGAAGGGCAAATTGGGACATGGAGGTAAGCATCCTTGATGTCCAGAGACACCATGTAGTCCCCTTCTTCCAGGTTCGCTATCACAGCTCTGAGTGACTCCATCTTGAACTTGAACCTTTTTATGTAAGTGTTCAAGGTTTTCAGATTTAAAATGGGTCTCACCGAGCCGTCCGGCTTCGGTACCACAAACAGCGTGGAGTAATACCCCTTTCCCTGTTGTAGGAGGGGTACCTTGATTATCACTTGCTGGGAATACAGCTTGTGAATGGCTTCCAATACCGCCTCCCTGTCGGGGGTAGACGTTGGTAAAGCAAACTTCAAGAACCGGCGAGGGGGAGACGTCTCGAATTCCAATTTGTACCCCTTAGATACTACCTGCAGGATCCAGGGGTCCACTTGCGAGTGAGCCCACTGCGCGCTGAAATTCTTGAGACGGGCCCCCACTGTGCCTGAGTCCGCTTGTAAGGCCCCAGCGTCATGCTGAGGACTTGGCAGAAGCGGGGGAGGGCTTCTGGTCGTGGGAAGAAGCTGTCTGTTGTAGTCTTTTTCCCCTTCCTCTGCCCCGGGGCAGATATGAGTGGCCTTTTGCCCACTTGCCCTTATGGGGACGAAAGGACTGAGCCTGAAAAGGCGGTATCTTTTTCTGCTGCGAGGTGACTTGGGGTAAAAAGGTGGATTTCCCAGCCGTTGCCGTGGCCACCAGGTCCGATAGACCGCCCCCAAATAACTCCTCCCCTTTATACGGCAATACTTCCATATGCCGTTTGGAATCCGCATCCCCTGACCACTGTCGCGTCCATAATCCTCTTCTGGCAGAAATGGACATCGCACTTACTCTTGATGCCAGAGTGCAAATGTCTCTCTGTGCATCTCGCATATATAGGAATGCATCCTTTAAATGCTCTATAGTCAATAATATATTGTCCCTGTCCAGGGTATCAATATTTTCAGTCAGGGAATCCGACCAAGCCACCCCAGCACTGCACATCCAGGCTGAGGCGATTGCTGGTCGCAGTATAACACCAGTATGTGTGTATATACTTTTAAGGATATTTTCCAGCCTCCTATCTGCTGGCTCCTTAAGGGCGGCCGTTTCTGGAGACGGTAACGCCACTTGTTTTGATAAGCGTGTGAGCGCCTTATCCACCCTAGGGGGTGTTTCCCAACGAGCCCTAACCTCTGGTGGGAAGGGATATAGTGCCAATAATTTTTTAGAAATTAGCAGTTTTCTGTCGGGGGAACCCACGCTTCATCACACACTTCATTCAATTCATCTGATTCAGGAAAAACTACGGGTAGTTTTTTCACACCCCACATAATACCCCTTTTTGTGGTACTTGCAGTATCAGAGATGTGCAAAACCTCCTTCACTGCCGTGATCATGTAACGTGTGGCCCTACTGGAAAATACGTTTGTTTCTTCACCGTCGACACTGGAGTCAGTGTCTGTGTCTGGGTCCGTGTCAACCCACTGAGGTAATGGGCGTTTAATAGCCCCTGACGGTGTTTGAGACGCCTGGACAGGCACTAACTGAGCTGCCGGCTGTCTCATGTCGTCAACAGTTTTCTGTAACGTGCCAACACTGTCACGTAATTCCTTAATTACGGCCATCCATTCAGGTGTCGACTCCCTAGGGGGTGACATCACCATTATAGGCAATTGCTCCGCCTCCACATCATTTTCCTCCTCATACATGTCGACACACACGTACCGACACCCAGCACACACACAGGGAATGCTCTGATAGAGGACAGGACCCACTTAGCCCTTTGGGGAGACAGAGGGAGAGTTTGCCAGCACACACCAGAGCGCTATATATGTATAGGGACAACCTTACAATAAGTGTCTATCCCTTATAGCTGCTTATATCTGTTATTTTGCCAAATAAGTGCCCCCCTCTCTTTTTTACCCTGTTTCTGTAGTTGCAGGATGCAGGGGAGATTCTGGGAGCCTTCCTACCAGCGGAGCTGTGTGGGAAAAATGGCGCTGTGTGCTGAGGAGATAGGCCCCGCCCCCTTCACGGCGGGCTCTTCTCCCGCTTTTTTCTGGAAAACTGGCAGGGGTTAAATACATCCATATAGCCCAGGAGCTATATGTGATGTATTTTTCGCCAACTAAGGTAAATTCATTGCTTCCCAGGACGCCCCCCCCCCAGCGTCCTGCACCCTCAGTGACCGGAGTGTGAAGTGTGCTGAGAGCAATGGCGCACAGCTGCAGTGCTGTGCGCTACCTTATGAAGACAGGAAAGTCTTCTGCCGCCGATTTATGGACCTCTTCTTGCTTCAGCATCTGTAAGGGGGCCGGCGGCGCGGCTCCGGGACCCATCCATGGCTGGGCCTGTGATCGTCCCTCTGGAGCTAATGTCCAGTAGCCTAAGAAACCCAATCCACTCTGCACGCAGGTGAGTTCGTTTCTCTCCCCTAAGTCCCTCGATGCAGTGAGCCTGTTGCCAGCAGGTCTCACTGAAAATAAAAAACCTATTTAAACTTTTACTCTAAGCAGCTCAGGAGAGCCACCTAGATTGCACCCTTCTCGTTCGGGCACAAAATCTAACTGGAGGAGGGTCATAGGGGGAGGAGCCAGTGCACACCAGCTAGTCCTAAAGCTTTTACTTTGTGCCCAGTCTCCTGCGGAGCCGCTATTCCCCATGGTCCTTTCGGAGTCCCCAGCATCCACTAGGACGTTACAGAAAAATAATTGCTGCCCATAATGCCTGTTCTTTGATCTGTTCGAGCAGATATTAATGCCACAATAGTCAAGTGTGACATGATGAGATCATTTACCTACCTGTTTATTTACACTAAAATTAGAAGTTAAATGAAACCTAACATTTGGTTATATTATAACTACCAACTATGTGGTCACCTCCATCTCCTTTGCATCTCCAATAGCATAACACACAAAATAGCCATCTGGACCTTCAAAGAGTATTATCTTCTAAGAAGCACAGAGTTCAAGTTTGCATTTCGGAAACTGCTTGGCTCATATAAAAGCACCCAACCAATGTTTTCCCCTTTGAAAGATATCTTTAAACCAGACATCCTGAAAACGTAGAAAGAACTTGCATAGCTTGTTATTGTATTTTAATACTTCTGACACTAAACAAACACAGATCTGAGTAGCTGAACATGAAACAAATGTAGAACTTTAGAAAAGAAATATTTGTTCTATCACTGCAAATAAATGTAGAATTGAATCTAGATAACACATGTTACTGTACTTTTAGTAACTACACAAGTGTAGTGTTTTCATTACACAGAACAAGTTTAAATATGGTTATCAAAACTTGGATAAAAAGTAAGCTCTAGGTGGGCTATATGTTTAGCAAGAAGAATAAATCCAATGCACCACAAATACACTTAAATACAGCTTTTTGCAGACCCATGGGGGGGGGGGGGGGGGGGGTATAATTACTCATGGCTGCTGAGAATGCTGATTTATATACAGGAATGAAAAGCTATACCTTATACACACTTTAAATACACTTTAACATGGAGCCGCTGCGGCCGCTAAACTTAATACACACTCTACGCATCTTTTACGCTGTTAGTGTACAGAGTCCCGTACCGTGTACGGACTTTGCGTACAAACGCCGCTCTGACGGTACAAAGTACAGCCAGCGCGTACACACCCAATGAATACACTTTAAACCTTATGCAGGAATGCAGTGCGATGCTATTACACTTTAAACCTTAGCAGGGAAAGAAAGACACGACACCAGTCTGTAGTTAAACCACTGGGTTCCGACACCACAGCGTATTATTGCTGAAAGGGGGTTACAATATAAACAATACAATGCAACAGAATAATGGCTACATTCAATGGTACATACGTGATTGGATTCGCCGCGCTACCCGGTCCGGTCCTCGGTCATCTAATAGATAACTTTGTGAGTCTTGTGTCTGACCAGGCCTGCTGCAGGCTCTCTTTATACAATTCATCCAAAACACAACACAATGGATACTGTAATCTCTTTGTCCATTGGACACAGGGATGGTCATTTACAGTACAGGAGAGGTCATAGGTCGGTTTGAATAGGTGGGCGATGTCTGTTCCAACTGCTCTTGTGGGTGGTCTCCTCTGGATTCCCGCCGCATACATAATGTTCAGTAAATACAGTTTATATCTATATTCTGTTCCCGCACATAACTATCCGCAGGAACATGCGATCTTCCTCAACCCAACACCGGAATGTTACCCTTAAAATACCCTACAGCTGGATACCAAACACCACCTTGTAACCTTGTTCTGTCCCCTCCTATCCTGTAAAGGTGAATCCCTTTGTTCTGTTACCATTTAAACTGCAGTTACTTTCTGGTGTGGTGCAGGGAGACTATGTGTACATTGTGCACTATTTGGATTAAATATGTAAGATGTTTTGATAGCTTTCCATGCGTTCACAAACTCTACCGTAAATACTCATACCACGCGCTAATACGCAGGTCCGCGGGAGCGACCATATGCAAATTGCGAATATGCGCACGCACAGCAGAGCAAGTACGCGCACAGAGGCCATCTGTGTGTAGTTTGTACATGATGTGTGTACTGCAATATTTTTCGACTTTGACAGTCCACCCTATGGCAGTCACCAATAACTGCCACTATCTAATCACTAAATAGAAAAATATCTATACAATATCTACAGAAGTTTTGGATGGTCGGGGGAGAGTTGTAGGTGGGAAATGTATGACCTAGTGGGATAGTAGAAAGCACGTATGTATGAATCCATGTCTGAGGGGCATGCATCATCGTGCCGTATATGTTCTAAATAAGCTTCGAGGTATTGCGAAGTATACATTAAATCCTTCTCATCCCGTATTAAGGGTCTGAAATGGGCCAACAAACACTACCGAGCTCTTTTTCGGCTTCTTGTTAAAACAAATGGGGTGCACATTTAGTTGATGATACATGGAGGGGGAACATATGTGAGTGCTAGTATATGTGGATATCACCTGTCGACTATGTGTGCTGTTAACTGTAGGTTGCAGAGATGAAGATAAGACACATATCTAAAATACATTCACATAAACATTTTGGGTAGGGCTGATGTCTTTTCCGGATGGATGTATCTGGGCAGAGGGGGAAACAAAAGAAAAAACGGGTGAAAGAAACAGGCCATGAAATTCATTTGCTATCCTTATCATAACACTGTCTCTATGGATTGGTCATAAATAAAATCTGCTGCGGTAACAGCGCCCTCGCTCCTTAGACTCATCAACTTTGTGCCGTGCTTGCGCCGCGTCAGAATTCGAACACACCTAAATATCGAACCAATAATTATGACGACTCCCAGGATACAAAGGAGAAACTTCCCTACACTCATAATAACATTTTGAGCCCATTCTCCTAAACCTGAGAACCAATTTCGTGGGTTCAACT
This sequence comes from Pseudophryne corroboree, assembly GCF_028390025.1. Classification (NCBI taxonomy): domain Eukaryota; kingdom Metazoa; phylum Chordata; class Amphibia; order Anura; family Myobatrachidae; genus Pseudophryne; species Pseudophryne corroboree. Next base: position 378,835,807 of record NC_086445.1, on the reverse strand, counting down.
ATGAGACCCAGCCGGTCAGTTCATTACTCACAGTCGCTAAGGTAAGGTTGTGCTTCCTCCTGAACTCCCACTTCAACTGCAAGATATCGTCCATCTTTTGATCGATGATCTCCGTGGGGTCGTCAGTGCTGTTCGTAATATACGTACAGCACTTCACACCATATTGAGTTGCCAGAGTAACACAGTACCCACCTGTCACGGCTGTGATATAATTAAGGACCATCCTGCGCTGAATCAGTTCCTGCTTGTAAGCTTCTAACTCCCTTCCTGTATACCTGAAGGTGTCGTCATACATCTCAGTGATATTATCTATCAAGTTCGCTAGCGCATGGATATACCTAAAATGTATAATTCCTCTGGCAGTACGGGTGATGTCTAATGCGAGAAGGAATTGAATCCCGGTGGATTCGTGGATCAAATCAGAGGCTGCGTGCTCTGTCCTATCTATGAGGTGTCACTTGATGATGTGTTCATAGTGAGTATGAGTATAAGGAGCCTGAGCACTGCGGTGAACGTCTTTCATCTTATCATGGGTTATGGTCATGACCTCTGGCAGTACTCTCCCAATATAACACAATCCCTCTGAGCTCGGGGCAAGCCACTTGTACGCCTTCCTCCCACATATGAAATAGGCATCATCTGGGAGAACATAGGGGACAAAATATAACATCACCATATTATAAACTTTCCAAGTGAAAAAAACAATCCCTAGCTCTCCCATCTGCTCAGTACAAGTATCGGGCTGGATGATATGAGCACAATACCCTGGCGATACTTTTCCAACCCACATGGTCTTGCTTCCACGAGTACACCTATACCGAAAATACCTCCCACTGTTGGCTATTTGGCGTACAAGTTCAGAGTCTATGGGTATCCTATCAGCTCTGTGTGAAAAGGTCATTGTCTGGTTATTCCACGTCACTTCCCAATTTCCCGGATTTTGGTAATTGGAAATATTGAAACACAATAAGGACCTATCTACATGATACTGGTGGAGCTTCAAACTAGGGGGCCTAGAGATATTGAATTTCTTGTTCACCGGTCTCCCACCCCGTAATTCGAGTACCTCATCTATTGCTAAAGGGTATGGTACTAATCCTGACTTGCTCTTACCTTGAGGTACCTGTGAGCACACCCAGCATTCTGTCTGGTTTAAGACCTTACCCACTAATGAGTGGTAATCACTCAACGGATGACGGTCCATGTCGATATTAAGGTTGGACTGACATTTTTGGATGCACCCATCCTCAACTATATTCTCACAATTCCTACAAATACAATATTCATCAGACAATAACCCCTCACAGTGCCTCCGAGCTCCCTGACTACCAGCGCGCTTACTGATGCCATCCTTTACTAAAGTGATGCGCTGATCCTGAGATCCTACAAATCCATACTTGCCATCAGAACCCATTCCAGATCCCTGCTCGACCTCTCTGGGACCCTCACTAAAACAAACGGTCCTTATCAAAACCAGAATTACTAACAGAACCCGAAACGCAATCTCTTGTGATCGATCCATTTCGTTAGGGGAAAGGAGGAAAATAAGGAGAAAAGAAAGGAAAAATGCAGGGGGAGATGAAAAAAGAAAGTGGTACGACAACCATTCTAGCTCTTGTTACTCTCTGTGCTCAGATGCCTTTCAACAGTCCTGCCTCTCAACTTTCCGGAACAGACACTCCAGTGATACGAGATTCTCTACACTCTGCTCTTTGTCACGAGTTCTCTCCAGGTCAGCGACCTTCTTGCAGTGGGACGAGTGGATCCAAGTCTCTCTTTCGGCGACCTTCAATGCTGTTGTGCTGGATATCAAGACTTGATATGGTCCTTCCCACCTGTTTATGAGGCAACCTGAGCGTAAGAAATTTCGAATCATCACATAATCCCCAGGTTCAACGTCATGACAATTACTGTTCGGTAGGTCAGGAATCACCAGCTTTAAATTTCTTTGTTGATTTTTCAGCTGCTGGCTCATCCCAACCAAATATTTCAGTTACTTCATTATTACATTTCAAATCATCCTGGGGGTCTATCATTACATGAGGTTGTCAACCAAAAAGAATTTCAAAGGGTGATAGGTTAAGGGGAGACCTGGAAGTGGTTCTGATGCTGTACAACACTAGTGGCAAAGCTTCTGGCCACGACAATCCAGTTTCAGCCATTAATTTGCTCAGCTTGTTCTTAATAGTGCTATTCACTCTCTCCACCTGTGCACTCGCCTGTGGACGGTACGGAGTATGCAGCTTGCTATTAATTCCCATCAGTTTGCACATGACCTGAAAGACTTCACCTGTAAAATGGGTACCCCTATCACTTTCAATTATTCTAGGGATACCATATCTACACACAAATTCCTGCACAATCTTCTTTGCAGTGAACGTAGCAGTATTTGTGGCAGCAGGGAACGCTTCTACCCAGTTGGAAAATACATCAATACAAACTAACACATAATTTAAATTCCTACAGGGTGGTAACTGTATGAAATCGATTTGTATTACCTGAAAAGGTCCGTCTGTCGGAGGGATATGGGATGGCTCTGTTGGTATTGACTTTCCAATATTCTTCCTCAAGCAAGTAAAACATGTCATTGCTCTCTTACCTGCATGAGAAGAGAATCCTGGCGCACACCAGTAGGCTCTCACCAGCTTACACATACCCTCTTTACCCAGATGAGTCAGACCGTGTGCCACCTCAGCTAAGCTTGGAAGATATGCTCTGGGGGCTACTGGCTTACCCTATCTACAATCCTGAGGATTCCTGGCCATATCCCTTTGACCTCCAGACTGCCTTTTCCTGTAAAGAACACAAATCTTGCATTTCAATTAATTGTTGTGTGTTGATCGTGTTAAATGTCATCAGTGGTGTGATGTTTGTTTGTATGGGGGTGCTGGCTGCTGATTTAGCAGCTTCGTCTGCCCGGCTGTTACCAAGTGAAATTGTGTCTTGGTTGTAAGTATGTGCTTTGCACTTGATAACAGCCACTCTGTCTGGTTCCTGTATCGCTGTTAAAAGTCTTTTTATGTGGGACACATGCGCTACAGGTGTGCCAGCTGCCGTCATGAAATTTCTGAGGCGCCATAGGGCCCCGAAATCATGCACCACTCCAAAGGCATACCTAGAATCTGTGTATATATTAGCTGACTTAACCTTGGCCAATTCACACGCTCTGGCTAGGGCGACCAACTCAGCAACTTGTGCTGAGTGCGGTGGACCCAGGGGTTCAGCTACTATGATACCTCTGTCGTCTACAACTGTAGTGTGAGACCCGTTCTGGTTTGTTCGAAGAGACCATCTCTTGCAAAGGTAAAGCCAGTATAGAGAACCCTGGAATCCAGTTTCGACAGTACCCACACATTCCAAGGAAAGTGCGGATCTGTTGCTGCGTTTGTGTCAGAGTCATGTCGCGAATCGCCTGTATTCGATCAGCGGTGAGGTGTCTAAGTCCTTGAGTCAAGCAATGTCCCAAATATTTTACCCTGGTCTGGCACAACTGCAACTTATCCTTTGTAACCTTGTGTCCCATTTGGGAAAGATGAAACAGAAGCTGTTTCGTGTCTTTCAAGGATGATTCGAGTGAGTCAGAACACAACAATAAGTCATCAACATACTGTATTAGCACTGATCCACTCTCAGGTTGAAAGGATTGTAAACAGTTGTGCAAGGCCTGGGAGAAAATACTCGGGCTGTCAACGAAACCTTGGGGAAGACGAGTCCAGGTGTACTGTACTCCCCTGTATGTAAAAGCAAAAAGATATTGGCTGTCAGGGTGCAGAGGGACAGAAATGAAGGCAGAACAGAGGTCGATGACAGTGAAGAATTTTGCAGTAGAGGGAATTTGCATGAGGATGACACCTGGATTGGGCACTACGGGGAATTGGCTCTCAACTATCTTGTTTATCCCCCTTAGATCCTGCAGTAGCCTGTAACCCCTCCCCCCACTCTTTTTCACATGGAAGATGGGACTATTGGCAGTGCTGGACGTCCTGACTAGGATGCCCTGTTGTAGCAACCGCTCTATGATGGGGTACACTCCTAATTCTACCTCTGGCTTTAGAGTATACTGAGGGATTTTTGGAGCTATCCTACCATCTGTTACTTGCACTACTACCGGAGCTACATTCGCCATCAATCCAGTGTCTTGTCCATCTTTGGTCCAAAGGGAACCCGGTATTTGTGAGATAATTTCCTCTACCTTTGATGGACACTTGTCTATAACAGTAGAATGCGACATTAGCCTTTGATGGGTGTCTAATATATCTTGTACTTCTTGAGTGTGGTTCCCAGGTATATCCAAGAAGACACCCTCAGGAGTACAGTATATGACACACCGCATTTTACACAATAAATCTCTCCAGAGTAGATTAGTCGGAGCCGATGCAGCCAACAGAAAAGAATGTTTGGTTTGCAAGGGCCCTATCGTAATCTTTGCAGGTCTACTCAAAGGGTATTGTTGCACAGTTCCTGTTACTCCCATTGCCGAAATTGTTTTACCCGTGGTTTTAATGCCTACTGTCGAATTTAACACTGACCTGGCCGCCCCTGTATCTACAAGAAAAGGTAATGGTACACCAGCTACATCAACCGTGACCTCAGGTTCACTACCAAGGCTAGCAATCAATTTCACTGGCTGCAGACTACAGGTGTGGCCCAACCCCTATTGTGTGGTGAGACCCTCCCGAAGCGCATTGGCAGCTACAATATGTGAGGGGGGTAGCTGAGAATTTTCGGAGGCCTGCCAGTCTCTCCTTGGTGGGTACCTCCTTGTTTCCCCTGTATGTGGCTCATAATTTCTCCTAGGTGGTCCCTGATCCCAATTATGTGCATTGTAGTGTGGTTCATATCCTGGTCTAGGAGGTCGGTATACATTATGTGTACCTTTATTCCTAAAGTCCCTTGCAAAATGTCCTACCTTGTGACAAATATAGCATGTTACTACACGTGACTTACCATCAGGGGTCTGGGGTTTCGGCTGATATGGCTTTTTTGTAAGTGCGTCTATACTTACTGTCATCAGCCTTTCCCCCTGTAACTCCCTGTGCTTAATGATGTTCCTATCATGCTCAACAGCGGACTCTCTCAATGCAGCCACCGAGATACCTCTCCAGTTTGGTAGAGAGGTCTGTACCCTTGTTCTTAATGCCTCCTTTAACCCGTCCATTAATACAGTTACAGCTACCTCCCTGTGATGCACATTATCTTTTATGTCCTCGATCCCAGTGTATCTAGACATTTCCTGAAGTGCTCGATGGAAATATTCGGATGCCGTTTCACCTTCCTTTTGTCTTATGGAAAAGATTTTATTCCATTTGACAACAGTAGGGAAATATACTCCTAATTGCCGATTGATTTGCCGTACATTCTCCTGATTGTATTCATCAGTGAGAGGTACTTCTGCGTCTAACTTACAATCAGTTATGAATTTCGCGGGGTCAATATTTGAGGGTAAACATGCCCGTAGCACTATCCGCCAATCTTTGTTCGTGGGTTCGTTGGCATTACCTAACTCTTTAATGAACCTCTGGCATGCGACTAGATCTTTTCTGGGATCGGGAAATTCTGACATAATTGACCTTAACTCTGCCCGGGACCAAGGACAATGCATGGCAATGTTCCTGATGGGAGTGACTCCCTGAGCGTCAGTCTTCCCATTGGGGACTGCAATCACCCTGACAGGATTTAATTCAATTACATCATTCTGGTTTGATTCTACAATGTGAGGTGCTATTGTTTCTGCATAATGTACGGTACCGTACTTACCTGTGGACACAACCTCACTTATCCCTCCGCTAGGGGGCCTGACTACTGCTCTTGTTGGTTGGGCTATGCCCACCTGAGTGTCTTGTATGGTGGCTGCTAGAGAGAGTGCCGATATCGTGCTGGGCTCATCTTCCTGCTTGCAGTCCTGGGGAAAATTTAAAATGGGATACAACTGGCAAGGGTTAGCGTTAGTACATTTATCAATTACTCTCCCATCCTGTACCAATGTACCATTGTCTGTAGCCACTTTCTCCCCCACAATATATGGTGGTGGTGGTGCGGTCGCCATTGTTTTCCCGCTAGGTTTGGAACCTGCTGCGCGAGCTAATTCCCTTTGCATATCCCCCTCCTGTTGCCATAAATTTAAACAATCTGTACGTCTAATCCTTTGTTTCTTGGATTTTATCAGACATATCCTTATCCTTAAGTTCTGTAATACCTCTGGTTCAAAGCTGCCCACCCTAGAGAATGGTTCCCTATCTTTGTTAGTTATACATACCCATTCATTGCAAAAAGCCTCCGTGTGTAAACCATACTTTTCACACATAATAAACCTTGCTGACCCTCTCGGTCGCAAATCTGACCTTTTCGGTCCCACTTCTTCAGCCTGAACCCTGGCTACTGAACGCCCACTGCTTGTGCAATTGGATCCCATCGCGGACTTTTTGCCAATAAACGCAATATCCAATGCACACCGCAGATAAACGGTGAAAGACACCTAGCGCTTTCACTCGCTCCTTCTCCACTGAGTACCACTCCAATAGTGAACACCGCGTACCCAGCGAGGCCCTATTGGTTTCTATTTACTGGAAGTGTTTAGGAGTGACTTACCTATTCCAGTAAATATACACTGCTGGAGATTTTCCTGAGAGAGACCAGCGAAAACTCCCTATAACCTTATACATAAATCACACTTGCGTATGCTCTATACAGCACTAATGGTACCGCGATTTTACACAAAAGCTCGTAAAGGGGTATCCAGTTGCGCTATATATATCGCACCCACAAATGCGCGGCCCAATCGCACAGCATATAGGTACTTGTTACCTATCTGCTGTACAACCACGGGTCGTTGTACAAACTGCGACCCTCAGCCCGGAGCGTAATACAAAAACCTTTTTACTTCAGTACTTCACAATACAATGCACTATCACGCTCCTCTGCAAATCACCTCACGATTTGCGTATTTCAATCTATATTAAGGTGAGTCAGCCACTTCACGCCACCAAGCCTCTACTTACTCGGTGTACCACGGTACCCGACTTCCGGAGTTCAATACGTTCACTCTTACGTTCGCTCACTCAAATATACTTTGTTTTTCTGTACAGAAAATTTGGATTCATTCAGGTTCGCAGCTTTACCCCCAGAGGCAATTTAAACAAAAATTATTTACACTAAATTTTGTTTTTATACTAAATTTTTTTAGAAACCGGGTAGTTTTGTGCTATTGTAGCGTGGCTACTGTCCCACCTTTAAACTAAACGAACTATTGTGTAATTTGTACTTAGTGCCCGTACTCTTACGCAATTTGCGTAAACACGCGACCGTGCGTGTCTCTTACGCCGCGTGTGCAGTTCCGTACTTTGTCCGAGACACGTGTACAAAACCGTACGTCCGCAATAGCACAAATTATACAACTCTATAAATGTGAGCAATAAAACTACTATTGCCCACTAAACACAACACAGTTTCTTTCTGTATAAACCTGTACAACCAGGCCAGACTGTGTTTGTGCTTTTACGCTTACTTTCTTAAATATTTATTTTAGTTTTAACTATATAGCAACAAATATCTCTGGTTTCACACAGGTCTAAATGAATCTAGCAATCTGAATGTTATGGCAACAATGTGAGGGTATACAAAGAGTATGGGTGCTGTGTACGCTTTTGGTGCAAAAAAAATTCACAGATTTTTAAATAGCTTTTTTTTCTGTTTACCTTAGGGTTCTACCAGCATCTCTACAAACCATAAAGAGCAGACGCCATCTAATCAGCAAATAAGTAGGGTTTTCAGTGTATCCATCGACCAGGAAAAGGATACGTAGGATACTTTCTGTCCACCCTTTTGCTGATAGATTAAGTCTGCTGTGACCTGTTAGGCTGTGAGTATGTGGAAAACCGGACGGAGCCCCCAATTGAGAATGCTGATTTATATACAGGAATCAAAAGCTATACCTTATACACACTTTAAATACACTTTAACATGGAGCCGCTGCGGCCGCTAAACTTAATACACACTCTATGCACCTTTTACGCTGTTAGCGTACAGCGTCCCGTACCGTGTACGGACTTTGCGTACAAACGCCGCGCTGACGGTACACACAGCGCGTACACACCCAACGAATACACTTTAAACCTTATGCAGCAATGCAGTACGATGCTAATTACACTTTAAACCTTAGCAGGGAAAGAAAGACACGACACCAGTCTGTAGTTAAACCACTGGGTTCCGACACCACAGCGTATTATTGCTGAAAGGAGGTTACAATATAAACAATACAATACAGTACAATACAACAGAATAATGGCTACATTCAATGGTACATACGTGATTGGATTCGCCACGCTAGCCGGTCCGGTCCTCGGTCATCTAATAGATGACTTTGTGAGTCTTGTGTCTGACCAGGCCTGCTGCAGGCTCTCTTTATACAATTCATCCAAAACATAACACAATGGATACTGTAATCTCTTTGTCCATTGGACACAGGGATGGCCATTTACAGTACAGGAGAGGTCATAGGTCGGTTTGAATAGGTGGGCGATGTCTGTTCCAACTGCTCTTGTGGGTGGTCTCCTCTGGATTCCCGCCGCATACATAATGTACAGTAAATACAGTTTATATCTATATTCTGCTCCCGCACATAACTATCCGCAGGAACATGCGATCTTCCTCAAACCAACACCGGAATGTTACCCTTAAAATACCCTACAGCTGGATACCAAACACCACCTTGTAACCTTGTTCTGTCCCCTCCTATCCTGTAAAGGTGAATCCCTTTGTTCTGTTACCATTTAAACTGCGGTTACTTTCTGGTGTGGAGCAGGGAGACTATGTGTACATTGTGCACTATTTGGATTAAATATGTAAGGTGTTTTGATAGCTTTCCATGCGTTCACAAACTCTACCGTAAATACTCATAGCACACGCTAATACGTAGGTCCGCGGGAGCGACCATATGCAAATTGCGAATATGCGCACGCACAGCAGAGCAAGTACGCGCACGGAGGCTATCTGTGTGTAGTTTGTACATGATGTGTGTACTGCAATATTTTTTGACTTTGACACTGCCAATTCAATTAGTGGGATTTACCCTGCGAGCTGAGGTGTGAGGAAAAGTCCACAATAAAAAGGCCCTACTCTGAGGTTCAACGCACGGGGAAACCCACTTATTATACCTTTTACATGAAATCATGTTAACCCTGTGCTTAGCGTATGGGGAAAAGGCAGTCTTACTGAAAAGCTCTGGCCGGGAAACTCCGAGCCATTCCCCGCAGGGCAAACAGCATGGCTAATCGGATTACCCCTACAGAACGATGTTGCCAGCTACGCCTCCCAATCTCTCACCACACTTGAGGCCTGATTCTGTCAGACACTTGCCGATATTCACACAAAAGGTTGATGTTTGTCAACTGCTGATGAAACTAAGTAGCTACAAAGTTGCAGGGCGCATGTGTCCCACAGTGTTGCAGAACATATTGAAGCACATAGACCCTAAGGTGTTTTGAGCATTCATGGGAGGTGACTGATAAGTGGCTATTCAGACTTACGGGCATGTTGTGGACTGTCCTAAACTCAGACGTTTGATTGCTCATACTAGAGGCCATACTCTGACAGAAAAACTGTACCTAGCATTGGCTGCAATTTTCCATGGTGCGTCAGTCAGTTGCATCTAAAGAGGCATCAAGCGGGATTGATACCTATAAAGCAGTGGCATGCGGTGAGGTCACTGGCTGGTGAGGCACTGCAGCGATAATGTCCGTCGAGTCCTGCCGATGATCCCTACCGCCGCCGAGCCAATGCCCACTACTGCAGCTGAGCCGATGTCTACTACTGCAACCGTCCCTGATGGCCGCTACCCCCGCAACTAATGGCATACAAAATCACCCACCATCAACTGACCCGGCCCCCCGCCACTAATTCGCATATCAGTCCGATGTCGCTGCCGCCAATGCCTGCAGCCAGCCTGCTCATCAAACTTGTGATGAGCAGATGGCTAATATATTGTAAATTTTTATCAAATAAAAAAACAACAACTAGTCTTTGGGACTGGAAGGAGGACATAAATGCAATTTTGTTGTACAGGGCTTCCATTAACTTAATAGCGCTATGGATGCAGCACTCTTAAGTTAATGGAAGTCCTGTATAAGGGTGACAGCAGTGGGTGACGCCAGGGAAAGCGTAACAGCAGTAGGTGATAGTGTGACAGATAGAAGGAAAGGGTGATGGGGACAGGCAGTGAGCGACACTTATATTGCTATTTACTTACCTGGTCCAGGGCCTAGAACTGCAGTGTGGCTCCTCCTTTGATGTTAACTTCGGGAATCGCCGGTGGAAATTACAGCTAGGAATACAGGGTCGGAGGTAGAGTGAGAAAAGAGGGGAGGAGAGGGGATCGTGGCCTCTCCTCCCCTCTCTGGCAGGACTACACTCGGTGACAGCTGCAGCTCATGATTTTAGTTACTGGCCGCGGAGTCTGGCAGAGTAGGCCAGAGACGGGCAGTGAAAGTGAGGTGGAGGTGGATGCAAGGTACGGGACTGGGCAGAACCAGCACAGACTATTTTGATGCCCTAGGCAATGTTCTGGCTAGTGCGCCCCCTCCCCCCGGAGATAGTGGGTGACTGGCGACGCAGGGGAGACAGGGAGATAGTGGGTAACTGGCGACGCAGGGGAGACAGGGAGATAGTGGGTGACTGGCGACGCAGGGGAGACAGGGAGATAGCGGGTGACTGGCGACGCAGGGGAGACAGGGAGATAGCGGGTGACTGGCGACGCAGGGGACAGGGAGATAGCGGGTGACATGATTAGGGTGACAGGGAGATAGTGGGTGATGGAGGTACTGGGTGACAGGGTACAGCCAGGCTCCTCAAACAACACCCCTCCCCCTCACAGGGGGTATCCCTGCAGCACAGACAGCCTCCCACCCCCACAAGTCACAGGGGATGTCTCAAACTACACAGGCAGCTGCCACCCTCCCCCCGCTGTCACAAGAGGATGACTGTCAGCGGCACAGGCACAGCCAGCCCCCTCCCCGCTCAGTAGGTCCGGATCCCTGCACACCATCCACCGTCGCGCGGGGAGAGAGTCCAGTCTGCCACCAGTTCACAGCTGGCCCCGGGAAGCTCTCACCTCCGAGCACAGCTCAAGGAGGTGGAGCTCTTCGGTCTCCGTGCATGCTGCTGCTGCTGCTGCGTAACAGGCAGCGCAGCGGCAGCAATAACTGTATAGTACACTTTATGCGGAATGGGCTGGCGGCCGGAGGGCGGTTGGGCAGACAGGGACGACCACGTGCCATATAGTATTGTAAATAGTGTATGAATTAAAAAAAAAGATGACAGGGTGGACACCTGCCTTGATGTTACCCCCCTCCCAAGCCGCCACTACCGAATCACATCTTCCTGAAAGCACGCACCTGTCAAAGAGGCACTTGTTCTAGTGCCGCTTTCTGTGATTTTTTGAATGGGCTTTTACTGTCCGATGTTTGGCCCCGCCCCCCGCTTCCGCTCTTTTACAATTGACACCGGGAGGCACCGAGAACGGAGCCTCCAAAACACTATTTTAACGTTTTTTAAAAAAGGTACAAATAATATAAAGGCCAAAGCAGATACTTATGACACAGACTATGTGTCATAAGTATCTTCTTTGTATTCTTTTAATCATTAATGACAGGGGAGGCACTGCCTCCCCTGACTGCACGTCCCTGCTCTAAAGAGGACGGCCCAGTCTGTGCACATTCAGTAACAAGATGTACACCAGAGAGCAACTCATCAAAGTATTAGCATAAAGTAGATGATGCAACTGCAGCAAGAGGCACAAACATGGACACCAGTAAATCTGACACAGAATCAGGCCCTTAGCGTTGCTATAATATCCCTTTAACTAGGGACACAAATTAATTACACAGGTACTGTAGCTTATTAAAACCAAGTGAATGCAGGCTTGAAGTCAACCTGCCACAGAACCTGAAAATTCCTGTGTTCCTGATTACAGGGCTATTATAGCAATCCGAACCACACTATTCCAGACACTGGAACGTTCCCATATGAAAACCACTTGCAGAATGAAAAAATAATGATAACCAGACCAAAAAATAAATGTGATAGATCTTTAATCCCTAAAATACACTTGCTGAATTTTAAGCAGTGACAATCTGATCTATTAGAGTGACTACTACATTTACATTGGCAGTTACATTGAGGATGAGGTAAATGTTCTCATTATTTCACTTTTCATCTGATCAATTTAAAACTGCTGTATGCAGGCTGCCTTGCTGGTTTTTGATTGATCAACAGTCCCTAAATTATTAAAACACTGGAAGTCACCAGTAAATGAAAAAATGAATTCATTATTAAAACCATATTTAGGTGGAATAAAATGCATGTTGTAAAGATAACATATTTCAATGTAATAATAACAACACCCCAAATATAGAGTTCCCACAAAAATGCACTAGGTTTAGAAGAACTAAGGTGGAATTCTCTCATCGACCAGGCCATGTGCACCAGGCCAATATATAAACCACTGGAATGTTTTATTACAGATGATTCATGCTGACCATCACTCATAGGAAGTTACCTATCTGGGGCAGACTTTACTCACTGCAGTTCAACACCTTAGTGTGGAAGGACACAGTTTTAGAACTCAAATTTTAAAGTGGACCCATCATCTACACAGACATACAGTGCATCCGGAAAGTATTCACAGCGCTTCACTTTTCCCACATTTTGATTTGTTACATCCTTATTCCAAAATGTAATAAAAATTTATTTTTCCCTCAAAATTCTATACACAATACCCAATAATGACAACGTGTAAAAAGTTTGTTGAGATTTTTGCAAATTTATTAAAAATAAATAAAAATACTTTGTTGATGCACCTTTGGCAGCAATTACAGCCAAGTCTTTTTGAATATGATGCCACAAGCTTGGCACACCTATCTTTGGACAATTTCGCCTATTCCTCTTTGCAGCACCTCTCAAGCTCCATCAGGTTGGATGGGAAGCGTCGGTGCACAGCCATTTTCAGATCTCTCCAGAGATGTTCAATCGGATTCAAGTCTGGGCTCTGGCTGGGCACTCAATGGCATTCAAAGAGTTGTCCTGAAGCCAACCCTTTGATAATCTTGGCTGTGTGCTTGAATACTGTGAATACTTTCCAGATGCACTGTAATGGAGGAAACTTTTCTGTGGGCTGTAAAGTTACCCAATAAAATCAGTAACTCATGAGTATGAGTATAAGTCAGATATAATGAACATTACTCAGGTAGTGACTCTGTAATGTTACCAATTCCTATCAAATCAATAGTCTGCTGCTGCTCTGAACCCGACCAAGTAGCTGCTCGGCAAAGTTGCAATGCCGAGACCCGCGGGGAAGCCGCCCAGGATGAGCCCACCTTTCTAGTAGAATGGACCTTCACCGATTCCGGTAACGGCAAACCAGCCGTGGAATGAGCATGCTGAATCGTGTTACAGATCCAACGTGCAATGGTCTGCTTGGAAGCAGGACACCCAACCTTGTTGGGAGCATACAAAACAAACAGAGCCTCTGTTTTCCTAATCTGAGCCGTTCTGGCGACATAAATCTTCAAAGCTCTGACCACATCCAGAGATTTTGACTCAGCGAAGGCGTCAGTAGCCACAGGCACCACAATAGGTTGGTTCATGTGGAAAGAGGAAACCACCTACGGTAGGAATTGTCGACGTGTCCTCAATACAGCTCTATCTACATTGAAGATCAAATAAGGGCTCGTGTGACAAGGCCGCCAACTCAGACATCCGCCTTGCAGATGCCAAGGCCAACAGGATGACCACTTTCCAAGTGAGGAATTTCAACTCCACCGTCCATAAAGGTTCAAACCAATGTGATTGAAGGAAGTGCAACACCACATTAAGATCCCATTGTGCCACTGGAGGCACAAATGGAGGTTGGATGTGCAACACGCCTTTCACGAAAGTCTGAACTTCTGAAAGGGAGGCCAATTGTTTCTGAAAGAAAACCGATAAGGCTGAAATCTGTACCTTAATTGAGCCCAATTTTAGGCCCGCATCCACACCTGCTTGTAGAAAATGGAGAAAACATCCTAGCCGAAACTCTTCCGTAGGAGCCCCCTTGGATTCACACCAAGAAACATATTTCCTCCAAATACGGTGGTAATGTTTAGACGTTACCCCTTTTCTGGCCTGAATAAGTGTGGGAATGACTTCACTGGGAATACCCTTATGGGCGAGGATTTTGCGCTCAACTGCCATGCCGTCAAACGTAGCCGCGGTAAGTCCAGATACACGCACGGCCCCTGTTGTAACAGGTCCTCGCGCAGAGGAAGAGGCCAGGGATCTCCTATGAGTAATTCCTGAAGATCCGGATACCAAGCCCTCCTTGGTCAGTCTGGGACAATGAGGATCACCCGGATCCTTGTTCTTCTTATGATCTTTAGAACTTTTGGAATGAGAGGAAGTGGAGGGAATACATACACCGACTGAAACACCCACGGTGTCACCAGAGCATCCACTGCAATTGCTTGAGGGTCCCTTGACCGGGAACAATATCTCTGAAGCTTCTTGTTGAGATGAGATGCCATCACGTCTACTTGAGGTACTCCCCAACGACCTGTCACCACTGCGAAGACTTCTTGGTGGAGGCCCCACTCTCCTGGATGGAGATCGTGTCTGCTGAGGAAGTTTGCTTCCCAGTTGTCCACTCCTGGAATGAAGATCGCTGACAGAGCGCTTGTATGCTTTTCCGCCCAACGGAAAATCCTTGTGGCTTCTGCCATTGCCGCTCTGTTTTTCGTTCCACCCTGACGGTTTATGTACGCTACTGCTGTTACATTGTCCGACTGGATCAGTACAGGCAGATCTCGAAGAAGATGTTCCGCTTGCAGAAGGCCGTTGTAAATGGCCCTTAACTCCAGAACATTTATGTGGAGACAAGTTTCCTGACTTGACCATCTTCCTTGGAAGTTTTCTCCCATTGTGACCGCCCCCCAGCCTCGGAGGCTTGCATCTGTGGTCTCTAGGATCCAGTCCTGTATCCTGAACCTGCACCCCTCCTGTCTTGGAAGACAGGATTATCCTCCGATGCATGTGTAGGTGGGACCCGGACCACTTGTCCAACAGGTCCCACTGGAACACTCTGGCATGGAACCTGCCAAACTGAATGGCCTCGTAGGCCGCAACCATCTTCCCCAGCAACCGAATGCATTGATGGATTGACACTCTTGCTGGTTTCAGAATTTGTTTGACCAGACTCTGAAGTTCCAGAGTCTTTTCCACTGGAAGCAAGACTCTCTGTAGTTCTGTGTCCAATATCATTCACAAAAACGACAACCACATCGTCGGAATCAACTGTGATTTTGGCAAGTTTAGAAGCCAACCATGTTGCTGAAGAACTGTCGGGGAGAGTGCAATGTTTTGCACCAATTGGTCCCTGGATCTCGCCTTTATCAGGAGATCGTCCAAGTACGGGATAATCGTGACTCCTTGCTTGCAAAGGAGAACCATCATCTCCGCCATCACTTTGGTGAAAATCCTCGGAGCCGTGGACAGACCAAACGGCAACGTTTGAAATTGGTAGTGACAATCCTGAATTGCAAACCTCAGGTAAGCCTGATGCGGAGGATAAATGGGAACATGTAAGTAGGCATCCTTTATGTCCACCGACACCATAAAATCCCCTTCCTCCAGTCTGGAGATCACTGCTCGCAGAGACTCCATCTTGAATTTGAATTTCTTTAGGAAGAAATTTAGGGATTTCAGGTTTAGGATTGGTCTGACCGAGCCGTCAGGCTTCGGGATCACAAACAGGCTCGAGTAAAAACCTTCTCCCTGTTGTGACTGGGGAACCCTGACGATAACTTGATTTTGACACAACTTTTGTATTGCGTCGCAAACTACCTCCCTGTCCGGAAGAGAAGCTGGTAAGGCCGATTTGAAAAAACGGCGAGGGGGAACGTCTTGAAACTCCAGCTTGTACCCTTGGGATACTATTTGTAAAATCCATGGGTCTAGGTCCGAACGAAACCAAAACTGACTGAAGAGTTTGAGACGTGCCCCCACCGGTGCGGACTCCCGCAAAGGAGCCCCAACGTCATGCGGTGGAATTGGCAGTAGCCTGGGATGACTTCTGCTCTTGGGAGCCTGACAAGGCTGGTGATCGTTTACCTCTTCCTCTAGTAGCAAGGAAGGAAGAACCTCGGCCCTTTCTGGATTTATTGGGCCGAAAGGACTGCAGCTGATAGTGGTGGGTTTTCTTTTGTTGTGGAGGAACATAAGGCAAAAAGGATGACTTGCCCGCGGTAGCTGTAGATACCAAATCATCAAGGCCGTCCCCAAATAAGGCCTTAGCTTCATATGGTAGAGATTCCACACTTTTCTTGGAATCAGCATCATCATTCCATTGGTGAATGCACAACGCTCGCCTAGTTGAGACTGCCATGGCATTGGCTTTTGATCCCAAAAGACCAATATCTCTTGCAGCTTCCTTAAGGTATGCTGCAGAGTCTTTGATATAACCCAGCGTCAAGAGGATGCTATCCCTATCTAGGGTATCTATTTCAGAAGACAAGTTGTCTGCCCACTTTTCGATAGCACTACTTACCCACGCAGACGCAATGACAGGTCTGAGTAGCGTACCTGTGGTCGCATAAATGGACTTTAACGTAGTTTCTTGCTTACGATCCGTAGGATCCTTAAGGGCCGCCGTGTCAGGTGACGGGAGAGCTACCTTTTTAGACAAACGTGACAGGGCCTTGTCCACAGTGGGGGGTGATTCCCACTTTTCCTTATCCGCCGAGGGAAACTGATAAGCCACCGTAATTCTTTTGGGAATCTGAAACTTTCTGTCAGGACCTTCCCAGACTTTTTCAAATAGCGTGTTCAGTTCATAAGAGGGAGGAAACGTTATCTCAGGTTTCCTTTCCTTATACATACAGACCCTTTTATCAGGGACAGCCGGGTCCTCAGTGATATGCAATACCTCTTTAACCGCCACAATCATGTGCTGAATGCTTTTTGCCAATTTTGGATCCAATCTGGAATCGCTATAGTCGACACTGGAATCAGAGTCCGTGTCGGTAGCAGTGTCTGCAAACTGGGCCAACGTACGTTTTTGTGACCCTGACTTTGCAATAACATATCTTCCACAGATTTCTTCCATGCCTGGGTCTGAGACTCAGACTTATCTAGCCTCTTACTAATAACAGCCACATTAGCATTCAAGGCGTTCAACACATTTACCCAAACAGGCGTCGGCGGTGCCGACAGGGTCACCCCCACAGCCGTTTGTGTCCCTAATACAGCCTCCTCCTGGGAAGAGCCTTCAACCTCAGACATGTCGACACACGTGCACCAAACACCCACAGACACACCGGGCATATAGGGGACAGACCCACAGTAAAGTCTGTCAGAGAGACACAGAGGGGATTTGCCAGCTCACAACCCAGCGCAAAATCAACGGGTCTGAAATCACCAAGAAATTGCCTCAGACCTAGAGTGCTTTTACTATCACGTATATTGCTCCCATTTACATGCCTTTCTCTCCCCCCCCCCCGCCCCCGTTTTGTCAGTGTGAGGAGGACCCGCTTCTGTCCCGCTTTTTCTGATATTTATACTGGCGGGGGTTAGGACAGTGACGTGGCACTAATGCCTGCCTTTTTTTATCCATTACCACCTTTACCTTCTTATTTAGCCACATCAGTTTATACTTGGTACGCTTACCTTTGCTGCCCATGGGAATAAACTTATGCCTAAATTAGTCCAGCAACGTTTTAAAGGTGTCCCACGTGTCTACAGTGCTCTTACCTTTAAAAATGTGGTCCCAAACCATGTCCTTTAGAGAGTGCTTAAGCACAGTAAAATTGGCTTTTCTAAAATTAAAACTATTAGTTGAACCCTTATATTGCTGTTTTTGGAAACTTATTTCGAACGTTACTTGGCTGCTTGCCAAGGGCTCACTTACATTAATATTTGATATTACAAGTCAAGTATAGTCTTGTTTGTAGTTGGTTCCTCAATCACTTCGGACAAGTAGTGATCTTCAAGTATGCCTAAAAACCTATAACCCCTAGCTGTATCACCTGACTGAAAAGTCCAATTTATGTCAGGATAATTAAAGTCCCCCATAATTAACACTTCCCCCCCATTGCTGCAGCTTTTTTTAATTTGCTGTAGAAGTAGCGCTTCCTCAGTCACACTTATATCTGGCGATTTATAGCATCATCCTATTAGTAGTTTATTTGAACATTTACCGCCAAGTAATATTTCCACCCATAATTACTCAATGTTATCACCAATACCCTAGTAAACAATTTCCTTTAGGTATGGTTTAACCCTTTCAGTGGGGGGGTTTTACAAAAAAGGACACACCTCCCGTGGTGTGTTTTTAAATTTTGGGAGTGCAGGGGTTAAAGTACGGGGGGGGGGGGGGGGAGCACAGAGGGGCGATTGCGGCCATCTCCAGCTTCCGTGATGAAGCAAAAAAAAAAAACAGTGGGTTTTTAGCTAAAAAAATAATACATACTTAGCATGGTGTGTATTTTATTCCTGGGATGTGGGGGGTAAGTGCAAGGGGAGGATGAGCCGGAGGGGTTAGCTAGTGCAAGTGTGGTGGTGAGCAGGCAGGGATCGTCTGCATCAGCGGCACCCGGGAATCAGCATAAGCCATTACACTGTTAAACACGCCACCCGGCCAATAGGAGTCCGGTGCAGGCTTAACTCCGTAATAGCATATGCCGATTCCCAGGCGCCGTCACACTGCACGGCTGTCCCCGGGAAACAGCCAGTAGCATGCCCAGAAATCTTCTGTGGTATCTAGCGCTGACAGATTTCTGGCCATACCACTGAAGGGGTTAAGGATAGGCTTGACATAAAGACAAACTCCTCCTCCCCTTTTATATGACTTGTCTTTCCTAAATAGAGTATAGGTAGGGTTACCACCTCATCCCTTTAAGTCTGAACACATTAATTACCAGGTTCTGTGACTGGCTGACTTCAAGACTCCATTTCACCAGGTTTTAATCAGCCACAGAACCTAAGTAATTAATATGTGTCCAGAATTAAAGGGATGAGGTGGTAACCCCAAGTATAGTCCTTTAAATTGACTGCCCAATCAGGAGAACCATTATATCATGTCTTAATGATACCTATGATGAAATATTGCTCGCTCATTGCTATTACTTGTAATTCTCCCATTTTTCCTGATAGGCTTCTTGCATTTGCAAGCATACACTTTAGGTTATTTACTTTTATCTCATAATTTTTATGCTTTGATAGACTTGCCTTGCTTATTTGTGTATTCCATGGTTTATTATTTTTGTCAATTTTTTTATATTTGTCTTTCCCCCCTTCCCCATCCTACCTGCGTTTATCTTAATACTTGCTATTAAGCTATTCTCACTTGTGCTCCCATAGTTTCTTGCTAATCCCTCCCCCCTGGTGCCTAGTTTAAAATCTTCTCCAAACTTCTGACCATCCTTACCCCAAGCACCGCTGCCCCTTCTCGTTCAAGTGCAATCCATCATGACTATAAAGATACAGGTTGAGTATCCCATATCCAAATATTCCGAAATACGGAATATTCCGAAATACGGAATTTGTTGAGTGAGAGCGAGATAGTGAAACCTTTGTTTTTTGATGGCTCAATGTACACAAACTTTGTTTAATACACAAAGTTATTAAAAATATTGTATTAAATGACCTTCAGGCTGTGTGTATAAGGTGTATATGAAACATTAATGAATTGTGTGAATGTAGACACACTTTGTTTAATGCACAAAGTTATAAAAAATACTGGCTAAAATAACCTTCAGGCTGTGTGTATAAGGTGTATATGAAACATAAATGCATTCTGTGCTTAGACCTAGGACCCATCACCATGATATCTCATTATGGTATGCAATTATTCCAAACTACGGAAAAATCCGATATCCAAAGTACCTCTGGTCCCAAGCATTTTGGATAAGGGAGACTCAACCTGTAGTACCTGACCGAGAAGTCTGCCCAATGTTCCAAGAAATCAAATACATCCATCCTACACCAATCTCTTAGCCACAAATTAATCTCCCTCTGCCTCCCAGGGCTAGCATGTGGCACAGGTAATATTTCAGGTTACCCTAGGTGGAATAGACAACCCTGGAACAAATTACATGAAATGTGGACGTTGCAGCGTTCTAAAGCTAGACGCCAGGCACTTACAAAACCATCAGATCCATATATATATATTTTTCAACCCATCCACGGGCATACCAGGCAAGGCAGCCATTTTTGGGTGCACTACAAAGGTTACAGTGTATGAGATACACCATACAAGACAGCACCTCTCTTTTTTTTTCTTCTTGCTTCGATTTAAAAATTTGGTTGAAATAGTGGTCTGACTGCAACAATGTCCGATATCAAACCATATCATGCATCATACTGCACATATATACAAAACTGCAAACAGGAGATGGATAAACCATATTCTAGATCTGCTATTTTATCATGGACACAAAGGAGGTAATGTACTAGAGCATGTTATGGCTGAGGTATGGTGAGCTTTGATATACTCAGGTGTGACAATAGATAAGAGATTGCAGAAACAGCAGTAGTAAGGGCTGCTAGCAGCAGTTTAGGGGAGAAGGTAGGCTGTGTAAGGGTGTTCCTTTGCAAGTAAGAAGGTGTTACTAGTTCAACAGTTTTGCAAAGCGAAGTTTTATTTGGGGGACCATAAAGTATACTGGGCAGGACATGTGTTTGTACTGGTACAATATCAGGGCGTTAGTGTGCTTATAAAAGGGAGGTGCTCATGCAGTAGCTACTAATGCAAAGCAATGACTGTTACAGCAGATCACATGGTGAAATATAACCGTTCTGTTGTTAAGTGACAGTTTATAACAGCATAACATGTTAGGAATATGTAAAAATAAGATTTTACTCACCGGTAAATCTATTTCTCGTAGTCCGTAGTGGATGCTGGGAACTCCGAAAGGACCATGGGAATAGCGGCTCCGCAGGAGACTGGGCACAACTAAAGAAAGCTTTTAGGTCACCTGGTGTGCACTGGCTCCTCCCACTATGACCCTCCTCCAAGCCTCAGTAAGGACACTGTGCCCGGACGAGCTGACATAATAAGGAAGGATTTTGAATCCCGGGTAAGACTCCTACCAGCCACACCAATCACACCGTATAACTCGTGATACTATACCCAGTTTAACAGTATGAAAACAACTGAGCCTCTCAACAGATGGCTCAACAATAACCCTTTAGTCAACAATAACTATGTACAAGTATTGCAGACAATCCGCACTTGGGATGGGCGCCCAGCATCCACTACGGACTACGAGAAATAGATTTACCGGTGAATAAAATCTTATTTTCTCTGACGTCCTAGTGGATGCTGGGAACTCCGAAAGGACCATGGGGATTATACCAAAGCTCCCAAACGGGCGGGAGAGTGCGGATGACTCTGCAGCACCGAATGAGAGAACTCAAGGTCCTCCTCAGCCAGGGTATCAAATTTGTAGAATTTTGCAAACTTGCTTGCCCCTGACCAAGTAGCAGCTCGGCAAAGTTGTAAAGCCGAGACCCCTCGGGCAGCCGCCCAAGATGAGCCCACCTTCCTTGTGGAATGGGCTTTTACTGATTTAGGATGCGGCAGTCCAGCCGCAGAATGCGCCAGCTGAATTGTGCTACAAATCCAGCGAGCAATAGTCTGCTTAGAAGCAGGAGCACCCAGTTTGTTGGGTGCATACAGGATAAATAGCGAGTCAGTTTTCCTGACTCTAGCCGTCCTGGAAACATAAATTTTCAAGGCCCTGACTACGTCCAGGAACTTGGAATCCTCCAAGTCCCTAGAAGCCGCAGGCACCACAATAGGTTGGTTCAAGTGAAAAGCTGATACCACCTTAGGGAGAAACTGGGGACGAGTCCTCAATTCCGCCCTATCCATATGGAAAATCAGATAAGGGCTTTTACATGACACAGCTGCCAATTCTGACACACGCCTGGCTGAAGCCAAGGCCAATAACATGACCACTTTCCACGTGAGATATTTTAGATCCACGGTTTTAAGTGGCTCAAACCAATGTGATTTTAAGAAACTCAACACCACGTTGAGATTTCAAGGTGCCACTGGAGGCACAAACGGGGCTGAATATGCAGCACTCCTTTCACAAACGTCTGAACTTCAGGTAGTGAAGCTAGTTCTTTCTGGAAGAAAAAATCGACAGAGCCGAGATCTGTACCTTAATGGAGCCTAATTTCAGGCCCATATCACTCCTGCTTGTAGGAAATGCAGAAATGGACCTAGTTGAAATTCCTCTGTTGGGGCCTTTTTGGCCTCACACCAAGCAACATATTTCCGCCATATGCGGTGATAAGGCTTTGCAGTTACATCTTTCCTGGCTTTAATCAGCGTAGGAATGACTTCCTCCGGGATCTGGCATTCAACCGCCATGCCGTCAAACGCAGCCGCGGTAAGTCTTGGAACAGACAGGGCCCCTGCTGCAGCAGGTCCTGTCTGAGCGGCAGAGAGCCATGGGTCCTCTGAGATCATCTCTTGAAGTTCCGGGTACCACGCTCGTCATGGCCAATCCGGAACCACGAGTATTGTTCTTACTCCTCGTTTTCTTATTATTCTCAGTACCCTTGGTATGAGAGGCAGAGGAGGGAACACATAAACTGACTGGTACACCCACGGTGTCACTAGAGCGTCCACAGCTATCGCCTGAGGGTCCCTTGACCTGGCGCAATA
Source organism: Pseudophryne corroboree (assembly GCF_028390025.1). Lineage (NCBI taxonomy): Eukaryota > Metazoa > Chordata > Amphibia > Anura > Myobatrachidae > Pseudophryne > Pseudophryne corroboree. Next base: position 378,813,108 of record NC_086445.1, on the reverse strand, counting down.
TCTCTCTAGTTTTTTGTTTAGGCGGGACGCCATCATGTCCACCTGTGGCCGTTCCCATCGATTTACAATCAGCGTGAAGACTTCTGGATGAAGTCCCCACTCTCCCGGGTGGAGGTCGTGCCTGCTAAGAAAGTCAGCTTCCCAGTTGTCCACTCCCGGAATGAACACTGCTGACAGTGCTAGTACGTGATTTTCCGCCCATCGGAGAATCCTTGTGGCTTCTGCCATTGCCATCCTGCTTCTTGTGCCGCCCTGTCGATTTACATGGGCGACTGCCGTGATGTTGTCTGACTGGATCAGTACCGGCTGGTGTAGAAGCAGGGATTTTTCCTGACTTAGGGCATTGTAAATGGCCCTTAGTTCCAGAATATTTATGTGTAGGGAAGTCTCCTGACTCGACCATAGTCCTTGGAAGTTTCTTCCCTGTGTGACTGCCCCCCAGCCTCGAAGGCTGGCATCCGTGGTCACCAGGACCCAGTCCTGTATGCCGAATCTGCGGCCCTCTAGAAGATGAGCACTCTGCAGCCACCACAGCAGAGACACCCTGGTTCTTGGAGACAGGGTTATTAGGCGATGCATCTGAAGATGCGATCCGGACCATTGGTCCAACAGGTCCCACTGAAAGATTCTGGCATGGAACCTGCCGAAAGGAATTGCTTCGTAAGAAGCCACCATCTTTCCCAGGACCCGCGTGCAGTGATGCACCGATACCTGTTTTGGTTTCAGGAGGTCTCTGACTAGAGATGACAGCTCCTTGGCTTTCTCCTCCGGGAGAAACACTTTTTTTCTGGACTGTATCCAGAATCATACCCAGGAACAGTAGACGTGTCGTCGGAACCAGCTGTGATTTTGGAATATTCAGAATCCAACCGTGCTGGTGTAGCACCTCCTGAGATAGTGCTACTCCCACCAACAACTGCTCCTTGGACCTCGCCTTTATTAGGAGATCGTCCAAGTACGGGATAATTAAAACTCCCTTTCTTCGAAGGAGTATCATCATTTCCGCCATTACCTTGGTAAACACCCTTGGTGCCGTGGAGAGTCCAAACGGCAGCGTCTGGAATTGGTAATGGCAATCCTGTACCACAAATCTGAGGTACTCCTGGTGAGAATAGTAAATGGGGACATGCAGGTAAGCATCCTTGATGTCCAGGGATACCATGTAATCCCCCTCGTCCAGGCTTGCAATAACCGCCCTGAGCGATTCCATCTTGAACTTGAATTTTTTTATGTATGTGTTCAAGGATTTCAAATTTAAAATGGGTCTCACCGAACCGTCCGGTTTCGGTACCACAAACAGTGTGGAATAGTAACCCCGTCCTTGTTGAAGTAGGGGCACCTTGATTATCACCTGCTGGGAATACAGCTTGTGAATTGCCGCTAGCACAGCCTCCCTGTCTGAAGGAGTAATCGGCAAGGCAGATTTTAGGAACCGGTGGGGTGGAGACGCCTCGAATTCCAGTTTGTACCCTTGAGATACTATTTGCAGGATCCAGGGATCCACTGATCGCTGAAATTTTTGAGGCGGCCCCCCACCGTACCTGGCTCCGCCTGTGGAGCCCCACCGTCATGCGGCGGACTTGGAAGAAGCGGGGGAGGACTTTTGCTCCTGGGAACCTGCTGTTTGTTGCAGCCTTTTTCCCCTACCTCTGGACAGAAAGGACCCGCCTTTTCCACGCCTGTTTTTCTGAGTCCGAAAGGACTGTACCTGATAAAACGGCGCCTTTTTAGGCTGTGAGGGAACATGGAGTAAAAATGCTGACTTCCCAGCAGTTGCTGTGGAAACTAGGTCCGAGAGACCATCCCCAAATAACTCCTCACCCTTATAAGGCAAAACTTCCATGTGCCTTTTTGAATCTGCATCCCCTGTCCACTGGCGAGTCCATAAGCCTCTCCTAGCAGAAATGGACAATGCACTTATTTTAGATGCCAGCCGGCAGATCTCCCTCTGTGCATTTCTCATGTATAAGACTGAGTCTTTTATATGCTCTATGGTTAGCAGAATAGTGTCCCTGTCTAGGGTGTCAATATTTTCTGACAGGGAATCTGACCACGCAGCGGCAGCACTGCACATCCATGCTGACGCAATAGCTGGTCTAAGTATAATGCCTGAGTGTGTATATACAGACTTCAGGATCGCCTCCTGCTTTCTATCAGCAGGTTCCTTGAGGGCGGCCGTATCCGGAGACGGTAGTGCCACCTTTTTAGACAAACGTGTGAGCGCTTTATCCACCCTAGGGTGTGTCTCCCAACGTGACCTATCCTCTGGCGGGAAAGGGAACGCCATTAGTAACTTCTTAGAGATTACCAATCTTTTATCAGGGAAAGCCCACGCTTCTTCACACACTTCATTTAATTCTTCTGATGGGGGAAAAACTACGGGTAGTTTTTTCTCCCCAAACATAATACCCTTTTTAGTGGTACCTGGGTTTATATCAGAAATTTGTAACACCTCTTTCATTGCTTCAGTCATGCAACGAATGGCCTTAGTGGACATTAGACTAGACTCATCGTCGTCGACACTGGTGTCAGTATCCGTGTCGACATCCGCGTCTGCCATCTGAGGTAGCGGGCGTTTTAGAGCCCCCGATGGCCTTTGAGACGCCTGGACTGGCACGAGCTGAGAAGCCGGCTGTCCCGCATTTGGCATGTCGTCAAATTTTTTGTGTAAGGAGTCGACACGTGCACGCAATTCCTTCCATAAGTCCATCCACTCAGGTGTCTGCCCCGCAGGGGGTGACATCCCTTCTATAGGCATCTGCTCCGCCTCCACATCATTATCCTCATCAAACATGTCGACACAGCCGTACCGACACACCGCACACACACAGGGAATGCTCTAACAGAGGACAGGACCCACAAAAGCCCTTTGGGGAGACAGAGTGAGAGTATGCCAGCACACACCAGAGCGCTATATAATGCAGGGACTAACTGAATTATGTCCCCTATAGCTGCTGTTATATATACTGCGCCTAAATTTAGTGCCCCCCCCCCTCTCTTTTTTACCCTTTTCTGTAGTGTAGACTGCAGGGGAGAGCCAGGGAGCTTCCTTCCAGCGAAGCTGTGAGGGAGAAATGGCGCCAGTGTGCTGAAGGAGATAGCTCCGCCCCTTTTTCGCGGACTATTCTCCCGCTTTTTTATGGATTCTGGCAGGGGTAATTATCACATATATAGCCTCTGGGGCTATATATTGTGGTATTTTTGCCAGCCAAGGTGTTTTTATTGCTGCTCAGGGCGCCCCCCCCTAGCGCCCTGCACCCTCAGTGACCGGAGTGTGAAGTGTGTGTGAGGAGCAATGGCGCACAGCTGCAGTGCTGTGCGCTACCTTGGTGAAGACTGATGTCTTCTGCCGCCGATTTTCCGGACCTCTTCTTGCTTCTGGATCTGTAAGGGGGACGGCGGCGCGGCTCCGGGACCGAACACCAAGGCCAGTTCCATGCGGTCGATCCCTCTGGAGCTAATGGTGTCCAGTAGCCTAAGAAGCCCAAGCTAGCTGCAAGCAGGTAGGTTCGTTTCTTCTCCCCTTAGTCCCTCGCTGCAGTGAGCCTGTTGCCAGCAGGTCTCACTGTAAAATAAAAAACCTAATTATATACTTTCTTTTTAGAAGCTCAGGAGAGCCCCTAGTGTGCATCCAACCTCGGCCGGGCACAAAATCTAACTGAGGCTTGGAGGAGGGTCATAGTGGGAGGAGCCAGTGCACACCAGGTGACCTAAAAGCTTTCTTTAGTTGTGCCCAGTCTCCTGCGGAGCCGCTATTCCCATGGTCCTTTCGGAGTTCCCAGCATCCACTAGGACGTCAGAGAAATACACATTATAATAAGTAAACATATGCATTATGTGCTCTTGGAGAAGGTAGGTACAGGATAGGTCACACGGCTTTACTCACAGCAGCCCTTAATGGTCTCTTTTCACAGTTATTTATACAATTTCCACCAACAGACTGTTAATAATATGAGTTGATAGTATGGGGCTATGGTATATGAAATACATGAATGAAAATGTGCTTCTCTTCAGAATGCCTATATTGTTAAAGCAATCTATTAGCTGATATTTCATTCACTATAATATCCAATATGCACTGGTCAAACAGAGAAAGAAAGAAATACAGAAAACATAGTTTATGGATTTCTAAAAGCCTCACCTAGTTAAATTATATAAAAGTACACTAATATCAGACATTATAACTCCTTTGATGTTTAGTAATGTTCATAATTTAAATACTGTACCATTAAACTTGGAAGCACTGGATTAAAGGAAATGTTATTGGGTTACTCCAGTTATAAAACAACATTAGCTATAATAATTATGAAAATGAAATTCTGATTTTGGTCAGTTTTCCATAGTTAATACAGGTTTAAAAAAAAAACACTACTTCAAAATCATGCCAAGGGAAAACTCTATGTTCCAAAATAAAATATATAACATTGCTCAGGTAAATTAGGAAATGAAAATCCAGAGATCGGGATGATTGAAGCCCAGATTTCCATCATCGTGGCATCAATAAACGCAGGGTCACCTCATTTGATGTCTACTTCAAAATGATATGCCATGTTGGCCTACTAATTTATTCTTACACATTTTGTTTCCTTCAACCTCTTCATAACAATGTTATTTTCAGTGCAGATTTTATTATGAAATCCTAAGTATAGAACATAGATTTTTTTTTTTTGCTGTTGTGGATTAATGCCAAATCAACAACCACAAATATTTTGTGGTAGTGGTTAGGGTGAAACAAACATAGATTACCACCATTTGCTTTAGTTCACACTCTTAAGCTTCAGTGGAAAAAAAGAATAAAAAAACTCAAACACTTTTGGCCCATTTTGGATTGTCTTCTAATAATACCAAGACATAATAATCTGTGCAGGTACTAAATAAGGACGGATATTGATGTTAGAATGTGACAAAAAGCCTCCAAATAGGCTCAGCACTAAAGAGGTTAATATCCTTGCACTTTATAGTAGTAATCATATTTATAATTTACAGCAGACAGATACAGCCAATAAACAGAGGCGCCTGATAATTATTCCTTAAACTAAAACATTTACCTGTCCAATTAAGATTCTAGAATCAGAGTTTAGAACAAGTACAAAGAGTTATTGCTACAGTAAAATTAAATACACAGAGAAAGAAAATAGTAAATATTAAAAGAAAAATATTACGGACCTTTTCTTCCGGATTATAGGATGTTGAATATTGGATATGGGAAGCAAAATAACACCATCTTGTCCAGTGTGCAGAATTCTGTAAAGTAATGACCGATATTTAGTATATTAAACGGAAGCCTACGTTTTATATACATAGTGAATGCTACAATCAGCATAAGAAAATAATAATGTAAAAACAATACTGTGGCATCAAACTATATTACGGAACCGCAACACCATTTATTTACTTTTGCAACAAAAACAAATGGGTATTTGGCTGCAGATCGAAGGGGTAAATTCAATCTGTGCCAAGCCAGAGCATCCACAAATCTGCGCATGCTGTTGCATGCAAGTGATCGCAGATGACGTCAGAGACCCACCCACCAAACAGTCATGACACGCCTGCATTTTTGCCACCACTCCCGCAAAACACCATGTTCCCACCCCTAAATGCTCACTTCCTGTCAATCACTGTGCGTTCGCTTCACTTTAAAATTGCAAACAATCACAATGCAGCTCTGACATGAGCACAGTGTGTAAGCAGCACATGCACAGTCTTTTGATAATCGGCCAAATTGCAAAATTTCAAAAATGCGATCCATGCTGAATCAGGCCCTGTGACCTATATTTTTTACCTGTTTGCCCATCTCAAGGCACAAACCACACAAAAGATGGCTTTTTTTTTTTTTTTTTTGAGTGCTAGTCTGCAAAATAGTGATATTTCATTTGCGTGTGATTATACTACACACTTCCAAAGTGAGATCCATAGAAACTAACTGCCACGCTTGTTGGTACCTGTGGAACCAGACGAGTTCTAGTAGCTAGTTGGCTGGAGTCCCGAGGACGGAATAGTGCTTGATATATAACCTGCTCATACAGGCGTGGCAGATCCGGCTAAAGTCTATAACTGGCCACAGGTGTAAGTACAACTACGGGGAACTAGAACATTGGGGATACCAGTACAATGATAGTTGAGTGACACTTGTGGAAGAAATTGATAGCTGGAAGCTGGGATTGAACCAGCAGTATAGGATAGCTGGGATTGAACCAGCAGTACAGGATAGCTGGGATTGAACCAGCAGTACAGGATAGCTGGATAGGATACTCTGTGGTGCAGGTTTGCAGATATCCTGGAGATAGTAGTCAGGAAATGCTGAAGTTGGTAATGCACTGTCTCTTTAAGCAGGCGATTGCAGGAGCTCTCTACAAGGTTGAGGACAACAAACCACTGACAGCTTCCCAGTGCTTGGAGCTGGAAGTTATACCCCTTGCTCACTGGTGATAGACTGAAGGGATCACATGTCAGGGAAAAAACGACCTGGTTGGAGAGTTCTCTGCAGAGTCAGCTGATCAGGAAGTAACATGCAGTACTCCAGGTTAGGCTTCAGAGTGGACTGAGGCCTAGCACGCCGTGAAGAAGCCGAAGCCTAACTATCCTGAAATGGATGCTATGACTGACAGTGCAGGACGCCGGATGGACCAGTGAATGGCGGACAGCGCTTTGGACTGCGCTTTGGACTGTAGGTCAAAGTGCAACTGGGAAGCACTGTAAACATCCATTTTGTGACAGTACCCCTTCCTTTAGGAGCGGCCACTGGACGCTTCTTTAGCTTTTGCAGAAACCTGGAATGGAATCTTTTAACAAGAAGAGGAGCATGGACATCCTTTGCAAAGATCCAGGATCTCTCCTCAGGTCAATGAGGTACTGAAAACGTCTGTAGCAGATTCGGGAGTCCAGGATATTTTCCATTTTGAACTCGACACCACGTGGAGTGTGCACCTTAGAACCAGAGGGAGGTTGAGACTGAAACCGATTCAGAATCAGAGGCTTGAATAGGGAGACATGGAAGGAGTTCGGAATGCAGAGATAAGGAGGAAGTTTGAGCTGAAAGGAGACACGGTTGATTATCTTCTGAATGGTGAATAGACCAATGTACTGGGTTGCAAATTTCATAGCTGGTACTCGTAGACAAAGGTTTCGTGTGGAGAGCCCCACACTGTCACCAGCTTGAAGATGAGGAACAGCTTTTCTCTTCCGATCCGCAAATAGTTTGTATCGCTTGGAAGACTTTTTATTTTTTAATGCAGAATGGACTGATTTCCAAATTAAGGAAAATTCTTTAAGTGCAGCTTCAACCCTTGGGACATCCAGAGGTGGTATGGACTGGAATTCTGGGATCCGTGGATGTTGCCCAAAAACGGTGAAGAGGGGTGTTGAATCTGAAGAGAAATGATAAGTATTATTGTGAGAAAATTCTACCCAGGGGAGTAAGTCGACCCAATTATATTGAGAGGAGGAAAGAAACATGCGGAGGAATGTCTCTAAATCTTGGTTAACTCGCTCAGTCTGTCCATTACTCTGAGGATGGTAAGCAGTGGAGAACTTCAACTTCAGTTGAAGAGAAGCGCAAAGAGATTTACAGAACTTCGCAATGAATTGGACTCCACGATCTGAAACTCTCTCTCTTGGTAATCCATGAAGATGGAAGATCTCAGAGATAAACAACTTGGAGAGTTGAGGAGCAGGCGGCAGACCAGAGAGCGGGATAAAACGCGCCATTCTAGAGAAGCAGTCGATGATGATCCAGACAGTGTTCTTTCCCTGTGACAGAGGAAGATTAGTGACGAAGTCCATCGATATGCAAGTCCATGGACGAACTGGAATGGATAATGGGTGTAATGGACCCACAGGTGCTTGACGGGACGACTTATGCTGGGCACATCTAACACGTGAGGCAATGAAAGCTTGAGTGTCTTGTGGCATGGTAGGCCACCAATAGGATCTTCTCAGGAATTACAAAGGTTTTTGAGTCCCTACATGACCTGAGAAGAGAGAGGAGTGAGCCCATTTTAGAAGTTGCTTGCGAAGATTGGGAGCAACGAAAGTCTTACCAGGAGGAGAAGTAGAGTTCATTTTTGTTGAAGCAAAAACTGCCGGATTGAGGATGGGACGAGGTTCCTCTGGAAACAGTTCCTCTTCAGGGCAGAGGGAACGGGAGAGAGCATCCGCCTTCCCATCCTGGGAGCCAGGACGGTAGGTGAGCTTGAAACTGAAGCGAGAAAAGAATTGATAACACAGTGCCTGGCGAGGAGAGCAGCATTGTAGACTCTTGAGGAACAGAAGATTCCGATGATCCGTGAAAATGGTAATCGGGAATTGAGCTCCTTCTAAGTGGTATCGCTACTCTTCAAAAGCAAGTTTGATTGCCAATAATTCCTTTTCCCCAGTAGGATAGTTCTTCTCGGTGGAAGAGAATTTGTGAAAAATAAGCACAAGAATGAATTTTTTCATCTGAGAATCGCTGAGAGAGAACTGCTCCCGCGCCCTCAGAAGAAGCGTCGACTTCCAGGATGAATTGCCGAGAAATGTCTGGTTGCTGAAGCACAGGGGCTGAAGTGAATGCTTCTTTCAACAGACGAAAAGCTTGTTTTGCTTCGGGAGGCCAAACAGTCGGGTTGGCCTTTTTGCTAGTGAGAGCTGTAATAGCAGCCACATAAGTTGAGAAGCCACGAATACATTTTCTATAATAATTGGCGAACCGTAGGAAGTGTTGAGTTGCCTTGAGAATTGAAGGTTCGTTCAATGGATGGCACTTCAAAGACGCACTTCTCAAGTTTGAGAAAGCATCAATTGTTCTGCAATCTTATGAGCACTTCTTGGACCTGCTGACAATGAGTTTGTAGGTCACGGGAGAAGATTAAAATGTTGTCTAAAAATACCACAACGGACTGGTACAATAAATCTCGGAAGATTTCATTGACAAAGTGCTGGAACATTGCTGGTGCATTGCTGAGATCGAATGGCATTACCAAATACTCGTTATGCCCATCGCGAGTGTTAACTGCGGTCTTCCATTAGTCACCGGCACGTATACGAATTAAATTATATGCCCATCTTAGATCCAGTTTTGAAAAAAATTGAGGCTCCTTTAACCCGATCGAAAAGTTCAGTAATTAAGGGTAGCGATTCTTGACTGTAACATCATTTAACCCCCTGTAAATCGATACAGGGGTGGAGTCCTCCATCCTTCTTTTTGACAAAAAAGAAACCTGCTCCCGCAGGCGAAGATGGGGGACATATGAAGACTTTCTCAAGGTTCTCCTTGATATACTCGGACATGGCAGCTGTTTCAGGAATGGACAAAGGATAAGTTCTTCCACTCGGTAGACATTTGCCAGATATAAAGGTCAATGGGGCAGTCCTATTCTCTATGTATTAGTAATTTGTCTGCTCCTCCCTTACTAAAGACATCAGCAAACAGATGGTATTGCTCAGGGAGATCATCAGGAATAGGAGCCTCCGCCTGATGAGCTGGAATTACCTTGCGAAGACACTTGTCATGACACTTAGAACCCCAGGAAAGAATTTGCATGGAAGTCCAGTCCAATTGGTCCAGTCCTGGTCCTTTATGGCCGCTTTATTGATGATTTATTTATTATTTGGGATGGGGATCTATTGTTGGCACAAAACTTTGTTTCCAGCCTCAATTCAAACCACTTTAATTTGAAATTCACACACTCCTATCACCCTTTCACCACTAACTTCCTGGATATAACTCTTGAAGCCAGGGATGGAAAAATTTATACCTCTAATTATAATAAGGAGGTTGCTACCAACTCTTATCTGCACTACCAGAGCGCTCATTACCCCCCTTGGAAGAAGAATATTCCAAAGGGCCAATTTTTGCATCTGAGGTGCAATTGTACGGAGAACGAAAAATTCTTAGAACAAGCTGAATCCATGATGGAGGTTTTTACCAACAGGGGTTATCCACAGTCACCACTAAAAAAGAACATCAAAGAGGTGCTGGGTTTAGATAGGAAAGAGTTACTTAGATTAAAGACATCAGAAAAGGAAAATAGAAATAGCAATACCAACAGGACCACCTTTGATCAATCAGAGGAGATAGCCTTTATATCCACCTTTAATAGTGAAAGCATGCATATCAAAAGAATAATATGTAAGAATTTTGGGATCCTGAATCAAGATACCCTCCTTAGGGGCCATATATCTAATAAGCCCAAATTTATATTTAAGAAGAATCGATCACTTAAAAATATCCTTGCGCCCAGCTATATGAAGAACATACACACATCAGAGGAAGATGGGGGAATATGAGGGAGACTTGGTTACCAGTGCGACCTAAAGGCTTCCATCGCTGTGGGGCTACAAGATGCACTACATGTAAATATATACCTAAGAAAACTACGCATATTCAGATTAAGGAAGGAGAAGAGTATGCCCTCACCAGCTTTATGAATTGTAATTCTAATTATATTATTTATCTTTTGTCATGTGGTTGCAATCAAAGATATGTAGGGCGCACTACAAGGAGTATTAAAGCTCGCTTTTTAGAACATCGATGCAACATTATCAACAGAGTACAGACGCATAGTGTTTCCAGGCATTTTAGGGATACTCATAATGGAGATCCAAGCTCTCTCTGTTTGACAGCTATTGAACATATAGAAATAACAAAGAGGGTTGGGGATCGATACAGAAATTTGTGTAAACAAGAACTGTATTGGATGTTCAAACTAAATACCATCTATCCATTAGGATTAAATGAAGCAAAGGAACTCAATGCAGTCTTATAATCTGTATATATATTTCTTCTGTGTCCTTGCCCCCCCCCCCCCCCTTTTCTAATGGGAAACTTGATTGTGCTTGCTTCTGCCTATTCATATATTTCTCTATTCTTGCATTTTCTCCCCCCTTCCATATATACATGAATATAAATATAAATTTTGATGGGACTTCTTGCATTTAATTTATGTATATTTTTTATAATATATATTATTATTATCTTCACGTTTAAAACATGTTGGTCCAAACTTTGCCATATTTTGATCAAGTTCGTTCAGTGGTTCACTATATAGTTTAGATCATATAATGGAATACTAAAATCACGAATTAGAACTATAATAAACTTATACTGATCCACTGAATATATTATAGGGTTCATCCGACACTGATCATAAACTAGTAAGGAATCCTATTACGGGACTCTCTCGCTCCCCTCCCCCTCCTTTTTTCTTTGCTTTTATCACTATCATCTTTTAGCACGAGCCAGTGTTAGCCAGGCTGCCCGGGCGACGTATATGTATATGCGTCGCCATGACAACCGTTTGAAACTTCCGATGTGCATAGGATTACCATCCATGGACGCGGGGTGATGACGTTTCCCCCGGCGACGTGGCTACACGCGGATGTAGCGGGATGATGCGGCGATTGTCGTGCCGCGTCATCGGAGTGCGCGCTCGGGCGCGGCGCCATTTGATGGGGGCAATGATTACACACAGCTGCCCTTCCCCACAATTCTGGTATAGCATTAGGGGTATATTCAAAATGTGGACATATATAACCATCTGGGCCCAATGTGTCTATATTACAGCCTATTAGATCCATCCCGCTTTTTACATCAATTTATAGATGAGAATAAATGGTCATGTGATCAATTTTATAAAAAACGTCTTTTAGTTTGTATTATGAATTGTAATATGAATATTATATATATGACTATATGTGTGAATAAGGATTATTAAATAGTAATATGTCTGTCATTATTCTGGTCGTCTAATGAGGTGAGAAGGTCAAATGTATCACATATGCAAATGAGCATCCATATTGGAAAGGGGTATAAAAACCCCTCATAGCAGGACCAGTAGCACCTTGAAAAAGTTGCGTAAACGCAACGAAACGCGTTGGTGGGATCTGTTGCTGCAAGTCTACCTATTTAACTATTTGGAGGATCAAATACATGGACCAAGCCCCTGACTACTGCACTTTACCAATTGGATTCCTGAAAGAGGGACGACGCACACCGTGGACAATTGAAATTACCACCACTGAATAAGGGACTGCCATCTGCGGACGCTGTTCTGCTTAAACGCCTTTTACAATATGGTGGTAAATATACATTTACGGTTGTGACTGACATTGGCCTTTGCAGGATCCATAAGGGACTTTTATAAATGGAACAGGTTCTTTGAACATTCCTTTATTGATCTCCAATACCTATAGGAGTAGCTTTGTACTTGTTTTTACAACTAGCTTTTAAATATGTGCACTATTATGGTTTATAAATAAATCTTGTGGTATTAATGACTGTTCTCACTCATTGACGACCCTAGACGCTACATCATTGTTTTGTATATTTGTTGTTTGGGGGTCTGACCAACCCCTTGTGTTTAGCTGCTGTGGTGCACCTTCCCATCTAGCGCCAGGATTAAATCACCTAGGTGATTTACTTTTTTCTTCTTTACCAATTGAGGATTATGCTGCGGGAGCCAAGGAAGTCCAAGAACGAGAGGATGAGTTGTCCTGGAGATAATGAAGAATTAGAGAGCCTCGGAATGTAATACCCCACCTGGAGGGTTAAACTGCAAGCCTCTTGGAGAATAGTCCCATGAGGTATAGGACTACCAGCTACTGCCGTGAGTGTGATGGCTTGAGAAAGCTTCCTAGTAGATATCTGATGTTTGCACACCAGGTCAGCTAAAATTAAATTTTCTGCAGCGCCGAAATCTAGTAGAGCAGGAAAAGTTTCAGAACCAGTGGGAAGCTACAGAGAAACAGAGATAATGGAATCCCTCTTGCTTGGAGAGTTGTTTTACGCTTCCTAGCTTCGACCCTCCTCCGTAGACTAAGAACGCTTGTTTCCCGGATGCTTGGAACAGGTTGTCAGTTGGTGGTCACTTTCTCCACAGTACATACAGAGATACATCGGACGACGACGTTGTTTCTCTTTTGCAGACAACATGGAGCGATTTATCTGCATAGGCTCAACATCTGAAGAAGGAAAAGGAAGGCGAGGAGGTGGACGCGGCTAAACTCGGTCGAGATGAGATTTTTAATGAATCCTCTCTCTTAGGTGAAGATCGACTTTATTACATAAAGACATAAGATCTTTGAGAGTAGAATGCATATCTCTAGAGGCTAGCTCATCTCTGTTTTTTTTTTTTTTTTTTTAGAGAGGCCATGCCAGAAAGCCACGGTCAAGGCTTCCTCGTTTCATTGGAGTTGAGATGCCAGAGTTTGAAAGTCAATTATGTCCGACTGTCCTAGAGTCTTGGCAGATTCTCAATATATCAGTGGAAGCGGACGTTGAGCGTCCAGGCTCGTCGAAGATTCCGCAAAAAGACTGTAGAAACCTTGAGTAGTCACTGAGAATGGGATCTGATCTCTCACACAAAGGAGATACCCACTCAAGGGCTTTTCTGGATAGGCGAGAAACTATGAATGCCACCTTAGACTTGGAGGAGGGAAAATTTTCAGGAAGAGGCGTGAAATGCACATCACAGAGCTTTAGAAATCCCCTACAGAGCTTGGGATTTCCATCGAATTTCTCTGGTGTAGGGAGGCGGACAGCGTTGGAAGATGCAGAAGGACCTTAGTAAATTTCACGGGCAGTAGATTGAAACGAGGGAGTAGCCAAAGATGCTTGAACCCCATCTTGCTGCGCATTGAGGTCCTGTAAGCCTTTTACCATCTGTCGCTGCGTTGTTTCAAGACCCTCCATGCGTGTCACTGCACATTGCAGTGCAGCAATGTGCAATGCAGCACATTGGCACTTAAACCAGCAATGTCTACCGGGTCCATTGAGTCCCGGTAGACATTGTCACAGTTGTTGGTACTTGTGGAACCGGACAAGGTCTAGTGGTAGTTGGCTGGAGTCCCAAGGATGGACTAGTGCGGGCCTGATATATGACCTGCTCACACAGGCATGGCAAGTTCGGCTAAAGTCTATGACTGGCCATAGGTGTAAGTACAACTACGGGGAACTAGAACATTGGGGATACCAGTACAATGACCGTTGAGTGACACTTGTGGAAGAAATTGATAGCTGGAAGCTGGGATTGAACCAGCAGTTCAGGATAGCTGGAAGCTGGAATTGAACCAGCAGTACAGGATAGCTGGAAGCGGGGATTAAACCAGCAGTACAGGATAGCTGGATAGGATACTCAGTGATGCAGGTTTACAGATATACTGGAGATTGTATTGACCAGCGATGCAGGTTTGCAGACATCCTGGAGATAGTAGTCAGGAAGTGCTGAAGTAGGTAATGCACTGTCTCTTTAAGCAGGAGACTGTAGGAGCTCTCTACAGGCTTGAGGACAACAAAGCACTGACAGCTTCCCAATGCTTGTAGCTAGAATATATACCCCTTACTCTCTGGTGATGGGCTGAAGGGATCACATGTCAGGGAAACACTACCTGGTTGGAGAGTTCTCTGCAGAGTCAGCTGATCAGGAAGTAACATGTAGTACTCCAGACTGGGATACAGAGTGGACTGTGGCCTAGCAGTCCGGGAAGAAGCCGAAGCCCAACTATCCTGAAATGGATGCTGTGACTGACACAACAGTCTATACACCTGGCATTGGTTTGCTGGAAAAAATATGGCATGATGATACAGCACGCTTTAGGACAACCTAGTAACTGTACGCCTGATTCAGAGAAGTACGCTAATGCAGCTGTGATTTTCTCTGTAACTTCAGAAATCAGCAAGTGAAGGTGCCGCCTAGAAATAAAAAGAGAAGCCCATCAGAGCTACTGCAATTCAGATGCAATTGCGTACACTTTCGCAGCCTATACGCAAGAACATCAAGCTGAAGGGTAGATCTATGGCTACGCAGACTCTACCCGGCAGTAGTCACGCAGGCTCCATGTTTTGTATGTTAAGGCACAGGTCCCGAAAACAGCCATGACACACCTGCGTTTTAGCAACCACTTCCTGCTAACACCATGTTAAGACCCCCAAACGGTCATTTCCTGTCAATCCCTTTGCGAAGGAGTCCTCATTGCGTAAAGGGCCGCAGATACACCTTGACACATGCACAACGCGAACACAGCACGTGTGCAGTCTGCCAATAATCGCACAGTTCCGTGGAATATCGGCTTTACATACTTTTCTAAATCAGACTCTTAGTACCCACTATTTGTGCTTCACCATGAATGGTGAACTACTGCCACTGCTCTAGAGATGTTAGGAATCAATGAGACATAGTAGCCACCCAACTAGGAGTGCAGATAACCTCTGTTCAGGTTACACTGTGGAAAGCTTTAATACTTGGAGAAGGAATTGCTACTAGCGCACGCGAGGGGTTCCATGACCATTTCTATCAGACTGACATGGGGATACATACAATGTTTTATTAGCCTGGTGCTCTTTTTATGAAGTCAAAACGGGGGTTAGTTTGGGTAAGAGCACAAAAAATAAGATTTTAAATCTACTGGTAAATCTTTTTCTCGTAGTCCGTAGAGCATGCTGGGGACTCCGTAAGGACCATGGGGATAGACGGGCTCCGCAGGAGACATGGGCACTTTAAGAAAGACTTTAGGTCTGGGTGTGTACTGGCTCCTCCCTCTTTGCCCCTACTCTAGACCTCAGTTAGAGAAATTGTGCCCAGAGGAGATGGACAGTACGAGGAAAGGATTTTTGTTTCCAAGGGCAAGATTCATACCAGCTACACCAATCACACCGTATAACTTGTGTATCAAGTAAACAGTTAACAGTATGAAAAAATAACGTAGCATCAGTCCAACCTGATGGAACTATAACATAATCCTTATGTAAGCAAAACTATATACAAGTCTCGCAGAAGTAGTCCGCACTTGGGACGGGCGCCCAGCATCCTCTACGGACTACGAGAAAAAGATTTACCGGTAGGTTTAAAATCTTATTTTCTCTAACGTCCTAGAGGATGCTGGGGACTCCGCAAGGACCATGGGGATTATACCAAAGCTCCCAAACGGGCGGGAGAGTGCGGATGACTCTGCAGCACCGATTGAGCAAAAAGGAGGTCCTCCTCAGCCAGGGTATCAAACTTATAGAACTTTGCAAAGGTGTTTGACCCCGACCAAGTAGCAGCTCGGCACAGCTGTAGTGCCGAGACCCCTCGGGCAGCCGCCCAAGACGAGCCCACCTTCCTAGTGGAATGGGCCTTAACCGATTTCAGTAACGGCAATCCTGCCGTAGAATGCGCCTGCTGAATCGTGTTTCAGATCCAGCGAGCAATAGTCTGCTTTGAAGCAGGGCCGCCAACCTTGTTGGCTGCATACAGGACAAACAGTGCTTCTGTTTTTCTGATCCTAGCCGTTCTGGCCACGTACATTTTCAAAGGCCTGACCACATCAAGGGACTCGGAATCCTCCAAGTCACGTGTAGCCACAGGCACGACAATAGGTTGGTTCATATGAAAGGATGAGACCACCTTAGGTAGGAATTGAGGACGGGTCCGCAATTCCGCTCTATCCATATGGAAAACCAGATAGGGCCTTTTATGTGATAAAGCCGCCAATTCTGAAGCTCGCCTAGCCGAAGCCAAGGCTAACAACATGACCACCTTCCAAGTGAGATATTTCAACTCCACTGTTTTAAGTGGTTCAAACCAATGTGACTTAAGGAAACTTAACACCACGTTAAGGTCCCAAGGCGCCACCAGAGGTACAAAAGGAGGCTGAATATGCAGTACTCCCTTCACAAAAGTCTGTACTTCAGGTAAAGAGGCCAATTCCTTTTGAAAGAAAATGAATACGGCCGAAATCTGAACTTTAATGGAGCCTAATTTTAGGCCCAAATTCACTCCAGTTTGTAGGAAGTGAAGAAAACGGCCTTGATGGAATTCTTCCGTAGGAGCATTCCTGGCCTCACACCAAGAAACATATTTACGCCATATTCGGTGATAATGTTTAGATGTCACGTCCTTCCTAGCCATTATCAGCGTAGGAATGACCTCATCCGGCATTCCTTTTTCCGCTAGGATCTGGCGTTCAACCGCCATGCCGTCAAACGCAGCCGCGGTAAGTCTTGGAACAGACATGGCCCCTGTTGTAACAGGTCCTGTCGTAGAGGAAGAGGCCACGGATCTTCTGCGAGCATTTCCAGGAGATCCGGATACCAGGTCCTTCTTGGCCAATCTGGAACAATAAGAATTGTTCTCACTCCTCTTTTTCTTATTATCCTCAATACCTTGGGTATGAGAGGAAGAGGAGGAAACACATAAACCAACTGGAACACCCACGGTGTCACCAGGGCGTCTACTGCTACCGCCTGAGGATCTTTTGATCTGGCGCAATACCTCTGTAGCTTTTTGTTGAGACGGGATGCCATCATGTCTATCTGGGGAAGTCCCCACTGACTTGCAATCTGTGCAAAGACTTCCCGATGAAGTCCCCACTCCCCTGGATGCAGGTCGTGTCTGCTGAGGAAGTCTGCTTCCCAGTTGTCCACTCCCGGAATGAACACAGCTGACAGTGCGCTTACATGATTTTCCGCCCAGCGAAGAATCTTGGTGGCTTCCGCCATTGCCACTCTGCTCCTTGTGCCACCTTGGCTGTTTACATTTGCCACTGCGGTGATGTTGTCTGACTGGATCATAACTGGTTGGTCGCGAAGTAAGTTCTCCGTCTGACGTAGGGCGTTGTATATGGCCCTCAGTTCCAGGATGTTGATGTGAAGACAAGTCTCTTGACTTGTTCAGAGTCCTTGGAAGTTTCTTCCCCTTGTGACTGCTCCCCACCCTCAGAGGCTCGCGTCCGTGGTCACCAGGATCCAATCCTGAATGCCGAACCTGCGTCCTTCCAAAAGGTGAGCACTCTGCAGCCACCACAGGAGAGATACCCTGGCCCTGGGGGACAGGGTGATCCGCTGATGAATTTGTAGATGTGATCCGGACCACTTGTCCAATAGGTCCCATTGGAAAGTCCTTGCATGGAACCTGCCGAAGGGAATGGCCTCGTATGTTGCCACCATTTTTCCCAGGACTTGAGTGCAATGATGCACAGACACTTGTTTTGGCTTCAATAGGTTCTTGACTAGAATCATGAGTTCCTGAGCCTTTTCTCTCGGGAGAAAACCCTTATTCTGGTCTGTGTCCAGAACCATGCCCAAGAAGCTCAGACGAGTCGTAGGAACCAGCTGCGACTTCGGGATATTGAGAATCCAGCCGTGTTGCTGTAACACCTTCACTGAAAGTGACACACTGTTCAGTAACTTCTCTCGTGATCTCGCTTTTATGAGGAGATCGTCCAAGTACGGGATAATTGTGACACCCTGCTTGCGCAGGAGCACCATCATTTCCGACATTACCTTTGTGAAAATCCTCGGGGCCGTGGAAAGCCCAAACAGCAACGTCTGAAATTGGTAATGACAATCCTGTACCGCAAATCTCAGGTACGCCTGATGAGGTGGATATATGGGAACATGAAGGTATGCATCCTTTATGTCCAGGGATACCATAAAATCCCCCCCTTTCAGGCTGGCGATGACCGCTCTGAGCGATTCCATTTTGAACTTGAACCGTTTTAAGTATAGGTTCAGGGATTTTAAATTCAATATGGGTCTGACCGAACCGTCCGGTTTCGGAACTACAAACAGGGTGGAGTAGTATCCCTTCCCTCTCTGAAGTAGGGGAACTTCGACCACCACTTGTTGAAGACACAATCTGTGAATAGCATTTAACACTATCTCCCTTTCCAGGGGAGAAGTCGGTAGAGCCGATTTGAAAAACCGGCGAGGAGGCATCTCTTCGAATTCCACCTTGTATCCCTGAGAAACAATTTCTATTGCCCAGGGATCCACCTGTGAGTGAACCCAGATGTGGCTGAAAAGTCGAAGACGTGCCCCCACTGGGGCGGACTCCCCCAGCGGAGCCCCAGCGTGATGCAGTGGATTTTGCAGAGGCCGGGGAGGATTTCTGTTCCTGGGAACTAGCTGTGCTGTGCAGCTTTTTACCTCTGCCCTTACCTCTGGCAAGAAAGGACGATCCACGCACTCTTTTGCTTTTATTTGAACGAAAGGACTGCATTTGATAATGTGGCGCTTTCTTAGGTTGTGAGGGATCATAAGGCAAAAAATTCGATTTACCTGCCGTAGCTGTGGACACCAGGTCCGAGAGAACTTCCCCAAACAATTCCTCCCCCTTGTAAGGTAAAACATCCATATGTCTTTTTGAGTCTGCATCACCTGTCCACTGCCGGGTCCAGAGGACTCGTCTAGCAGAGATTGACATAGCGTTTATTCTGGAACCCAGTAAACTAATGTCTCTTTGAGCATCCCTCATATATAAGACAGCATCCTTTACATGGCCTAGGGTCAATAAAATGGTATCCTTATCTAGGGTTTCAATCTCCGCCGATAAGGAATCTGTCCATGCTGCAACCGCGCTACAAACCCAGGCCGACGAAATTGCCGGTCTGAGTAATGTACCAGAATGTGTGTAAATGGATTTCAAGGTAATCTCCTGCTTGCGGTCTGCAGGATCCTTGAGGGTAGCCGTATCTTGTGATGGCAGCGCTATCTTTTTTGACAAGCATGTCAACGCTTTGTCCACCTTAGGGGATGATTCCCACCGTACCCTGTCCGTTGGCGGAAAAGGAAACGCCATAAGAATCCTTTTGGGAATCTGCAGTTTTTTGTCTGGAGATTCCCAAGCTTTTTCACATAATTCGTTCAACTCATGTGAGGGAAAAGTTACCTCTGGCTTTTTTCCCTTATACATGCGTACCCTCGTGTCAGGGACAGGGGGTTCCTCTGCGATATGCAACACTTCTTTTATTGCAATAATCATATATCGAATACATTTAGCCACTTTCGGCTGTAACTTTACATCATCGTAGTCGACACTGGAGTCCGAATCCGTGTCGGTATCAGTGTCTGCTATTTGGGATAGTGGGCGCTTCTGAGACCCTGAAGGTCCCGGCGACATAGGGACAGACACGGGTACACTACCTGACTGTTCCTTAGCCTCAGCTTTGTCTAATCTCTTGTGCAATAAGTTCACACTAGCACTTAAAACATTCCACATATCCACCCAGTCAGGTGTCGGCACCGCCGACGGAGACCTCACATTCATACGCTCCCCCTCCTCTCTAGGTGAGCCTTCTACCTCAGACATGTCGACACACGCGTACAGACACACCACACACACAGGGAACCTCTTATCTGAAGACAGTTTCCCCACCAGGCCCTTTAGAGAGACAGAGAGAGAGTATGCCAGCACACACCCCAGCGCTGTATGACACAGGACAAAAAATAAGAATTTACTCACCGGTAATTCTATTTCTCGTAGTCCGTAGTGGATGCTGGGAACTCCGTAAGGACCATGGGGAATAGCGGGCTCCGAAGGAGGCTGGGCACTCTAGAAAGATTTATGACTACCTGGTGTGCACTGGCTCCTTCCACTATGACCCTCCTCCAAGCCTCAGTTAGGACACTGTGCCCGGACGAGCTGACATAATAAGGAAGGATTTAGAATCCCGGGTAAGACTCTTACCAGCCACACCAATCACACCGTACAACTCGTGATACTATATCCAGTTTTACAGTATGAAAACAACTGAGCCTCTCAACAGATGGCTCAACAATAACCCTTTAGTTAACAATAACTATTTACAAGTATTGCAGACAATCCGCACTTGGGATGGGCGCCCAGCATCCACTACGGACTACGAGAAATAGAATTACCGGTGAGTAAATTCTTATTTTCTCTGACGTCCTAGTGGATGCTGGGAACTCCGTAAGGACCATGGGGATTATACCAAAGCTCCCAAACGGGCGGGAGAGTGCGGATGACTCTGCAGCACCGAATGAGAGAACTCCAGGTCCTCCTCAGCCAGGGTATCAAATTTGTAGAATTTTGCAAACGTGTTTGCCCCTGACCAAGTAGCTGCTCGGCAAAGTTGTAAAGCCGAGACCCCTCGGGCAGCCGCCCAAGATGAGCCCACCTTCCTTGTGGAATGGGCATTCACAGATTTTGGCTGTGGCAGGCCTGCCACAGAATGTGCAAGCTGAATTGTACTACAAATCCAGCGAGCAATAGACTGCTTAGAAGCAGGAGCACAGCATACAGGATAAACAGCGAGTCAGATTTTCTGACTCCAGCCGTCCTGGAAACATATATTTTCAGGGCCCTGACAACGTCTAGCAACTTGGAGTCCTCCAAATCCTTAGTAGCCGCAGGCACCACAATAGGCTGGTTCAGGTGAAACGCTGACACCACCTTAGGGAGAAATTGGGGACGAGTCCTCAATTCTGCCCTATCCATATGAAAAATCAGATAAGGGCTTTTACATGATAAAGCCGCCAATTCTGACACTCGCCTGGCTGAAGCCAAGGCCAATAACATGACCACTTTCCACGTGAGATATTTCAGATCCACGGTTTTTAGTGGCTCAAACCAATGTGATTTTAAGAAACTCAACATCACGTTGAGATCCCAAGGTGCCACAGGAGGCACAAATGGGGGCTGAATATGTAGTACTCCTTTCACAAATGTCTGAACTTCTGGTACTGAAGCTAGTTCTTTTTGAAAGAAAATCGACAGAGCCGAGATCTGTACTTTAATGGAGCCTAGTTTTAGGCCCATATTCACTCCTGCTTGCAGGAAATGCAGAAATCGACCTAGTTGAAATTCCTCTGTTGGGGCCTTTTTGGCCTCGCACCATGCAACATATTTCCGCCATATGCGGTGATAATGCTTTGCCGTAACATCTTTCCTGGCCTTAATAAGCGTAGAAATGACTTCTTCTGGAATACCCTTTTCCTTTAGGATCCGGTGTTCAACCGCCATGCCGTCAAACGCAGCCGCGGTAAGTCTTGGAACAGACAGGGCCCCTGCTGTAGCAGGTCCTGTCTGAGCGGTAGAGGCCACGGGTCCTCTGAGAGCATCTCTTGAAGTTCCGGGTACCACGCTCGTCTTGGCCAATCCGGAACCACGAGAATGGTGTTTACTCCTCTCTTTCTTATTATTCTCAATACCTTTGGTATGAGAGGCAGAGGAGGGAACACATAAACCGACTGGTACACCCACGGTGTCACTAGAGCGTCCACAGCTACCGCCTGAGGGTCCCTTGACCTGGCGCAATATCTTTTTAACTTTTTGTTGAGGCGGGACGCCATCATGTCCACCTGTGGTTTTTCCCAACGGTTTACCAGCATATGGAAGACTTCTGGATGAAGTCCCCACTCTCCCGGGTGGAGGTCGTGTCTGCTGAGGAAGTCTGCTTCCCAGTTGTCCACTCCCGGAATGAACAATGCTGACAGTGCTAGTACATGATTCTCCGCCCATTGGAGAATTCTTGTGGCTTCTGCCATCGCCATCCTGCTTCTTGTGCCGCCCTGTCGATTTACATGGGCTACTGCCGTGATGTTGTCTGACTGGATCAGCACCGGCTGGTGTAGAAGCAGGGATTTTGCTTGACTTAGGGCATTGTAGATGGCCCTTAGTTCCAGAATATTTATGTGAAGGGAAGTCTCCTGACTCGACCATAGTCCTTGGAAGTTTCTTCCCTGTGTGACTGCCCCCCAGCCTCGAAGGCTGGCATCCGTGGTCACCAGGACCCTGTCCTGTATGCAGAACCTGCGGCCCTCTAGAAGATGGGCACTCTGCAGCCACCACAGTAGAGACACCCTGGTTCTTGGAGACAGGGTTATCAAGCGATGCATCTGAAGATGCGATCCGGACCACTGGTCCAACAGGTCCCACTGAAAGATTCTGGCATGGAACCTGCCAAAGGGAATTGCTTCGTAAGAAGCCACCATCTTTCCCGTGACCCGCGTGCAGCGATGCACTGATACCTGTTTTGGTTTCAGGAGCTCTCTGACTAGAGATGAAACTTTTTTCTGGACTGTATCCAGAATCATACCCAGGAACAGTAGCCGTGTCGTCGGAACCAGCTGTGACTTCGGGATATTCAGAATCCAGCCGTGCTGGTGCAGCACCTCCTGAGATAGTGCTACTCCCACCAACAACTGTTCCTTGGACCTCGCTTTTATTAGGAGATCGTCCAAGTACGGGATAATTAAAACTCCCTTTTTTCCAAGGAGTATCATCATTTCCGCCATCACCTTGGTAAATACCCTCGGTGCCGTGGACAGTCCAAACGGCAGCGTCTGGGATTGGTAATGGCAATTCTGTACCACAAATCTGAGGTACTCCTGGTGAGGATGGTAAATGGGGACATGCAAGTAAGCATCCTTGATGTCCAGGGATACCATGTAATCCCCCTCTTCCAGGCTCGCAATAACCGCCCTGAGCGATTCCATCTTGAACTTGAATTTTTTTATGTATGTGTTCAAGGATTTCAAATTTAAAATGGGTCTCACCGAACCGTCCGGTTTCGGTACCACAAATAGTGTGGAATAGTAACCCCGGCCTTGTTGAAGTAGGGGTACCTTGATTATCACCTGCTGGGAATACAGCTTGTGAATTGCCGCTAGCACCACCTCCCTGTCTGAGGGAGCAATCGGCAAGGCAGATTTTAGGAACCGGTGGGGTGGAGACGCCTCGAATTCCAGTTTGTACCCCTGAGATACTATTTGAAGGATCCAGGGATCCACCTGTGAGCGAGCCCACTGATCGCTGAAATTCTTGAGGCGGCCCCCCACCGTACCAGGCTCCGCCTGTGGAGCCCCACCGTCATGCGGCGGACTTGGCAGAAGAAGCGGGGGAGGACTTTTGCTCCTGGGAACCTGCTGTTTGTTGCAGCCTTTTTCCCCTACCTCTGCCTCTGGATAGAAAAGACCCGCCTTTTCCACGCCTGTTTTTCTGGGTCTGAAAGGACTGAACCTGATAAAACGGCGCCTTCTTAGGCTGTGAGGGGACATGGGGTAAAAATGCTGACTTCCCAGACGTTGCTGTGGAAACTAGGTCCGAGAGACCATCCCCAAATAATTCCTCACCTTTATATGGCAACACTTCCATGTGCCTTTTAGAATCTGCATCTCCTGTCCACTGGCGAGTCCATAAGCCTCTCCTAGCAGAAATGGACAATGCACTAACTTTAGATGCCAGTCGGCAGATTTCCCTCTGTGCATCTCTCATATATAAGACTGAGTCTTTTATATGGTCTATGGTTAACAGGATCGTGTCTCTGTCTAATGTGTCAATATTTTCTGACAGTTTATCTGACCACGCAGCGGCAGCACTACACATCCAAGCTGACGCAATAGCTGGCCTAAGTATAATGCCTGAGTGTGTATATACAGACTTCAGGATCGCCTCCTGCTTTCTATCAGCAGGTTCCTTGAGGGCGGCCGTATCCGGAGACGGTAGTGCCACCTTTTTTGACAAACGTGTGAGCGCTTTATCCACCCTAGGAGGTGTTTCCCAACGTGACCTATCCTCTGGCGGGAAAGGGAACGCCATTAGTACCTTCTTAGGAATTACCAATTTTTTATCAGGGAAAGCCCACGCTTCTTCACACACTTCATTTAATTCATCTGATGGGGGAAAAACTACGGGTAGTTTTTTCTCCCCAAACATAATACCCTTTTTAGTGGTACCTGTATTTATATCAGAAATGTGTAACACCTCTTTCATTGCCTCAATCATGCAGTGAATGGCCTTAGTGGGCATCAGATTAGACTCATCGTCGTCGACACTGGTGTCAGTATCAGTGTCGACATCTGGGTCTGCGGTCTGAGGTAGCGGGCGTTTTAGAGCCCCTGATGACCTGTGCGACGCCTGGGCAGGCACGAGCTGAGAAGTCGGCTGTCCCACATTTGGCATGTCGTCAAATTTCTTATGTAAGGAGTCTATACGTGCACTCATTTCTTTCCATAAGCTCAACCACTCAGGTGTCTGCCCCGCAGGGGGTGACATCCCTTCTAAAGGCATCTGCTCCGTCTCCACATCATTATCCTCATCAAACATGTCGACACAGCCGTACCGACACACCGCACACACACAAGGAATGCTCCAACAGAGGACAGGACCCACAAAAGCCCTTTGGGGGGACAGAGTGAGAGTATGCCAGCACACACCAGAGCGCTATATAATGCAGGGACTAACTGAGTTATGTCCCCTATAGCTGCTTTTTCTATATAATTTATACAGCGCCTAAATTTAGTGCCCCCCTCTCTTTTTTTTACCCTTTTCTGTAGTGTAGACTGCAGGGGAGAGCCAGGGAGCTTCCTTCCAGTGGATCTGTGAAGGAGAAATGGCGCCAGTGTGCTGCAGGAGATAGCTCCGCCCCTTTTCCGCGGCCTATTCTCCCGCTTTTTTCTGGATTCTGGCAGGGGTATTTTCCACATATATAGCCTCTAGGGCTATATATTGTGGTATTTTTGCCAGCCAAGGTGTTATAATTGCTTCTCAGGGCCCCCCCCCCCCCCCCAGCGCCCTGCACCCTCAGTGACCGGAGTGTGAAGTGTGTGTGAGGAGCAATGGCGCACAGCTGCAGTGCTGTGCGCTACCTTGGAGAAGACTGATGTCTTCTGCCGCCGATTTTCCGGACCTCTTCTTGCTTCTGGCTCTGTAAGGGGGACGGCGGCGCGGCTCCGGGACCGAACACCAAGGACTGGGCCTGCGGTCGATCCCTCTGGAGCTAATGGTGTCCAGTAGCCTAAGAAGCCCAATCCGGCTGCAAGCAGGCGAGTTCGCTTCTTCTCCCCTTAGTCCCTCGCTGCAGTGAGCCTGTTGCCAGCAGGTCTCACTGAAAATAAAAAACCTAAATCTATACTTTCTTTCTAAGGGCTCAGGAGAGCCCCTAGTGTGCATCCAACCTCGGCCGGGCACAAAATCTAACTGAGGCTTGGAGGAGGGTCATAGTGGGAGGAGCCAGTGCACACCAGGTAGTCATAAATCTTTCTAGAGTGCCCAGCCTCCTTCGGAGCCCGCTATTCCCCATGGTCCTTACGGAGTTCCCAGCATCCACTAGGACGTCAGAGAAACACAATAATACTATGTTTACCCAGATAGCGCTGTTTACATATACAATATGCGCCAATTTTGTGCCCCCCCTCCTCTTTAAAACCCTCTGTCTACCGTGGTATAAGCAGGGGAGAGTCCGGGGAGCTTCCTCTCAGCGGTGCTGTGGAGAAAAAATGGTGCTGTGAGTGCTGAGGGAGGCTTCTGTCCCGCCGAAAATCTCAAAATTTGGCGGGGGCTCTTATATATGTACAGTGCCCAGCTGTACATATACTTATTTTTGCCAAAAGAGGTCTATATGCTGCCCAGGGCGCCCCCCCTGCGCCCTCACAGTGACTGCCGTGTGTGAGGTGTATGGGAGCAATGGCGCACAGCTGCAGTGCTGTGCATTACCTCAGTGAAGATCATGAAGTCTTCTGCCGCCTCTGAAGTCTTCTTTACTTCTGATACTCACCCGGGTTCTATCTTCCGGCTCTGCGAGGGGGACGGCGGCGTGGCTCTGGGACGGACGGCGAGTGTGAGACCTGCGTACCAATCCCTCTGGAGCTAATGGTGTCCAGTAGCCTAAGAAGCAGAGCCTTGAAACTCACAGAAGTAGGTCTGCTTCTCTCCCCTCAGTCCCTCGATGCAGGGAGTCTGTTGCCAGCAGGCTCCCTGAAAATAAAAAACTTAACAAATATACTTTCTGTCAGGAAGCTCAGGAGAGCTCCCTGAAGTACACCCATCTCCTCTGGGCACAGTATCAAACTGAGGTCTAGAGGAGGGGCATAGAGGGAAGAGCCAGTGCACACCCAGACCTAAAGTCTTTCTTAAAGTGCCCATGTCTCCTGCGGGGCCCGTCTATCCCCATGGTCCTTACGGAGTCCCCAGCATCCCCTAGGACGTTAGAGAAACATTGTTTTTGTTAGAAATGGTTTTCAAAACATTTGAGCATAGAATGCACATGCAATTTACCTGCGGTATGGGTGGTTTGAGACACAGAAAGTGGGCATTTTACTCCAAATTGTGTTTTATGATATGAATAGAGAACGGTAGTAGAATACCCTCTATAAACTACATTATACAAGAGAGATTACATGGGATTCTTCTTCTATTTTCAGGGGGCCTGTGACAGCCCACTAAGAGGCCTGTGTGTAAGGAAGGTGGAGCATGTCACCTTTCACTCACTGCAAATGATGTCAAGGTAAGGAAGAGCTGTCATTGTATTATTCTTCCTATTATTTGACCTGCACAGTTACTTCTGTTACCTACAAAGGCTACAAGCAGCCTTCAAAACCTCAGCCTGCTTAGGAAGGAAGGAAAGATTTATTGCCAACTGACTTGGATTACATGTTTTGATGAATTGCTGGAAGCGTACACTGCCTGATAAAGAGGGATAGGTTTACTTCAAAAATAGTTTCCTTTACAAAAGGAAATAAATACCTCTGCAAGAGGGAAGACGTTGTAAAAAGAATGAAACAGCATCAATTTAAAGATTTTGAAAACGTGCAACTGTTTTTGTACAAATCCACATGACACATTAAATAAGATTTTACTTACCGATAAATCTATTTCTCGGAGTCCGTAGTGGATGCTGGGGTTCCTGAAAGGACCATGGGGAATAGCGGCTCCGCAGGAGACAGGGCACAAAAAGTAAAGCTTTTCCGATCAGGTGGTGTGCACTGGCTCCTCCCCCTATGACCCTCCTCCAGACTCCAGTTAGGTACTGTGCCCGGACGAGCGTACACAATAAGGGAGGATTTTGAATCCCGGGTAAGACTCATACCAGCCACACCAATCACACCGTACAACTTGTGATCTAAACCCAGTTAACAGTATGATAACAGCGGAGCCTCTGAAAGATGGCTTCCTTTAACAATAACCCGAATTAGTTAACAATAACTATGTACAACTTATGCAGATAATCCGCACTTGGGATGGGCGCCCAGCATCCACTACGGACTCCGAGAAATAGATTTATCGGTAAGTAAAATCTTATTTTCTCTATCGTCCTAGTGGATGCTGGGGTTCCTGAAAGGACCATGGGGATTATACCAAAGCTCCCAAACGGGCGGGAGAGTGCGGATGACTCTGCAGCACCGAATGAGAGAACTCCAGGTCCTCCTTAGCCAGAGTATCAAATTTGTAAAATTTTACAAACGTGTTCTCCCCTGACCACGTAGCTGCTCGGCAAAGTTGTAATGCCGAGACCCCTCGGGCAGCCGCCCAAGATGAGCCCACCTTCCTTGTGGAGTGGGCCTTTACAGATTTAGGCTGTGGCAAGCCTGCCACAGAATGTGCAAGTTGGATTGTGCTACAGATCCAACGAGCAATCGTCTGCTTAGACGCAGGAGCACCCATCTTGTTGGGTGCATACAATATAAACAACGAGTCAGATTTTCTGACTCCAGCTGTCCTTGCAATATATATTTTTAATGCTCTGACAACGTCCAGTAACTTGGAGTCCTCCAAGTCACTTGTAGCCGCAGGCACTACAATAGGCTGGTTCAGATGAAATGCTGACACCACCTTAGGGAGAAAATGCGGACGAGTCCGCAGTTCTGCCCTGTCCGAATGGAAAATCAGATATGGGCTTTTGTAAGATAAAGCTGCCAATTCTGACACTCTCCTGGCAGAAGCCAGGGCTAGAAGCATGGTCACTTTCCATGTGAGATATTTCAAATCCACCTTTTTTAGTGGTTCAAACCAATGAGATTTTAGGAAGTCCAAAACCACATTTAGATCCCACGGTGCCACTGGAGGCACCACAGGAGGCTGTATATGCAGCCCTCCCTTAACAAAGGTCTGGACTTCAGGGACTGAAGCCAATTCTTTTTGAAAGAAAATCGACAGGGCCGAAATTTGAACCTTAATAGATCCCAATTTGAGACCCATTGACAATCCTGATTGCAGGAAATGTAGGAATCGACCCAGTTGAAATTCCTCCGTCGGAGCACTCCGATCTTCGCACCACGCAACATATTTTCGCCAAATTCGGTGATAATGTTGCACGGTTACTTCCTTCCTTGCTTTAATCAAAGTAGGAATGACTTCTTCCGGCATGCCTCTTTCCTTTAGGATCCGGCGTTCAACCGCCATGCCGTCAAACGCAGCCGCGGTAAGTCTTGAAACAGACAGGGACCCTGCTGAAGCAAGTCCCTCCTTAGAGGTAGAGGCCACGGATCTTCCGTGATCATCTCTTGAAGTTCCGGGTACCAAGTCCTCCTTGGCCAATCCGGAACCACTAGTATCGTTCTTACGCCTCTTTGCCGTATAATTCTCAATACTTTTGGTATGAGAGGCAGAGGAGGAAACACATACACCGACTGGTACACCCAAGGCGTTACCAGCGCGTCCACAGCTATTGCCTGCGGATCTCTTGACCTGGCGCAATACCTGTCCAGTTTTTTGTTGAGGCGAGACGCCATCATGTCCACCATTGGTCTTTCCCAACGGGTTACCAGCATGTGGAAGACTTCTGGATGAAGTCCCCACTCTCCCGGGTGAAGATCGTGTCTGCTGAGGAAGTCTGCTTCCCAGTTGTCCACTCCCGGGATGAACACTGCTGACAGTGCTATCACATGATTCTCTGCCCAGCGAAGAATCCTTGCAGCTTCTGCCATTGCCCTCCTGCTTCTTGTGCCGCCCTGTCTGTTCACATGGGCGACTGCCGTGATGTTGTCCGACTGGATCAATACCGGTTTTCCCTGAAGCAGAGGTTCTGCCTGGTTTAGAGCATTGTATATTGCTCTTAGTTCCAGAATGTTTATGTGAAGAGACGTTTCCAGGCTCGTCCATACTCCCTGGAAGTTTCTTCCTTGTGTGACTGCTCCCCAGCCTCTCAGGCTGGCGTCCGTGGTCACCAGGATCCAATCCTGTATGCCGAATCTGCGGCCCTCCAATAGATGAGCACTCTGCAACCACCACAGAAGAGACACCCTTGTCCTTGGAGACAGGGTTATCCGTAGGTGCATCTGAAGATGCGAC
This sequence comes from Pseudophryne corroboree, assembly GCF_028390025.1. Lineage (NCBI taxonomy): Eukaryota > Metazoa > Chordata > Amphibia > Anura > Myobatrachidae > Pseudophryne > Pseudophryne corroboree. The sequence continues at coordinate 378,783,343 of NC_086445.1, read as the reverse complement.
CCTGACCATTTGTCCAACAGATCCCTTTGGAAAATTCTTGCGTGGAATCTGCCGAATGGAATCGCTTCGTAAGAAGCCACCATTTTTCCCAGGACTCTTGTGCATTGATGTACAGACACCTTTCCTGGTTTTAGGAGGTTCCTGACAAGCTCGGATAACTCCTTGGCTTTTTCCTCCGGGAGAAAAACCTTTTTCTGAACCGTGTCCAGAATCATCCCTAGGAACAGCAGACGAGTTGTCGGCATTAACTGGGATTTTGGAATATTCAGAATCCACCCGTGCTGTTTTAGCACTTCTTGAGACAGTGCTAATCCCATCTCTAGCTGTTCTCTGGACCTCGCCCTTATTAGGAGATCGTCCAAGTATGGGATAATTAATACGCCTTTTCTTCGAAGAAGAATCATCATCTCGGCCATTACCTTTGTAAAGATCCGAGGTGCCGTGGACAATCCGAACGGCAGCGTCTGAAACTGATAGTGACAGTTTTGTACAACGAACCTGAGGTACCCCTGGTGTGAGGGGTAAATTGGAACGTGGAGATACGCATCCTTGATGTCCAAGGATACCATAAAGTCCCCCTCTTCCAGGTTCGCTATCACTGCTCTGAGTGACTCCATTTTGAACTTGAACTTCTTTATGTACAGGTTCAAGGACTTCAGATTTAGAATAGGCCTTACCGAGCCATCCGGCTTCGGTACCACAAAAAGAGTGGAATAATACCCCTTCCCTTGTTGCAGAAGAGGTACCTTGACTATCACCTGCTGAGAGTACAGCTTGTGAATGGCTTCCAACACCGTCTCCCTTTCGGAGGGGGACGTTGGTAAAGCAGACCTCAGGAAACGGCGAGGTGGATCTGTCTCTAATTCCAACCTGTATCCCTGAGATATTATCTGCAGGATCCAGGGATCTACTTGCGAGTGAGCCCACTGCGCGCTGTAATTTTTGAGACGACCGCCCACCGTCCCCGAGTCCGCTTGAGAAGCCCCAGCGTCATGCTGAGGCTTTTGTAGAAGCCGGGGAGGGCTTCTGATCCTGGGAAGGAGCTGCGTGTTGCTGTCTCTTCCCTCGACCTTTGCCTCGTGGCAAATATGAATAGCCCTTTGCTCTCTTATTTTTAAAAGAACGAAAGGGCTGCGGTTGAAAAGTCGGTGCCTTTTTCTGTTGGGGAGTGACTTGAGGTAGAAAGGTGGATTTCCCGGCTGTAGCCGTGGCCACCAAATCTGATAGACCGACTCCAAATAACTCCTCCCCCTTATACGGCAAAACTTCCATATGCCGTTTTGAATCCGCATCGCCTGTCCACTGTCGCGTCCATAAAGCTCTTCTGGCCGAAATGGACATAGCACTTACCCGTGATGCCAGTGTGCATATATCCCTCTGTGCATCACGCATATAAAGAAATGCATCCTTTATTTGTTCTAACGACAGTAAAATATTGTCCCTGTCCAGGGTATCAATATTTTCAATCAGGGATTCTGACCAAACTACCCCCGCACTGCCCATCCAGGCAGTTGCTACAGCTGGTCGTAGTATAACACCTGCATGTGTGTATATACTTTTTTGGATATTTTCCATCCTCCTATCTGATGGATCTTTAAGTGCGGCCGTCTCAGGAGAGGGTAACGCCACTTGTTTAGATAAGCGTGTTAGCGCCTTGTCCACCCTAGGAGGTGTTTCCCAGCGCTCCCTAACCTCTGGCGGGAAAGGGTATAATGCCAATAATTTCTTTGAAATTATCAGCTTTTTATCAGGGGCAACCCACGCTTCATTACACACGTCATTTAGTTCTTCTGATTCAGGAAAAACTATAGGTAGTTTTTTCATACCCCACATAATACCCTGTTTAGTGGTACCTGTAGTATCAGCTAAATGTAACGCCTCCTTCATTGCCAAAATCATATAACGTGTGGCCCTACTGGAAAATACGGTTGATTCGTCACCGTCACCACTGGAGTCATCGCCTGTGTCTGGGTCTGTGTCGACCGACTGAGGCAAAGGGCGTTTCACAGCCCCTGACGGTGTTTGAGTCGCCTGGACAGGCACTAATTGATTGTCCGGCCGTCTCATGTCGTCAAACGACTGCTTTAGCGTGTTGACACTATCCCGTAGTTCCATAAATAAAGGCATCCATTCTGGTGTCGACCCCCTAGGAGGTGACATCCCCATATTTGGCAATTGCTCCGCCTCCACACCAATATCGTCCTCATACATGTCGACACACACGTACCGACACACAGCAGACACACAGGGAATGCTCCTAATGAAGACAGGACCCACTAGCCCTTTGGGGAGACAGAGGGAGAGTTTGCCAGCACACACCAAAAGCGCTATATATATATCAGGGATAGCCTTATAATAAGTGCTCCCCTATAGCTGCTTTGTTATATAAAAATATCGCCATAAATTTGCCCCCCCTCTCTGTTTTACCCTGTTTCTGTAGTGCAGTGCAGGGGAGAGACCTGGGAGCCGTCCTGACCAGCGGAGCTGTGAGAGGAAATGGCGCCGTGTGCTGAGGAGATAGGCCCCGCCCCTTTTCCGGCGGGCTCGTCTCCCGCTATTTTGAGAAATCAGGCAGGGGTTAAATATCTCCATATAGCCTCTAGGGCTATATGTGAGGTATTTTTAGCCTTTATAGGTACTCATTTTGCCTCCCAGGGCGCCCCCCTCCCAGCGCCCTGCACCCTCAGTGACTGCCGTGTGAAGTGTGCTGAGAGGAAAATGGCGCACAGCTGCAGTGCTGTGCGCTACCTTTAGAAGACTGCAGGAGTCTTCAGCCGCCGATTCTGGACCTCTTCTGTCTTCAGCATCTGCAAGGGGGCCGGCGGCGCGGCTCCGGTGACCATCCAGGCTGTACCTGTGATCGTCCCTCTGGAGCTTGATGTCCAGTAGCCAAGAAGCCAATCCATCCTGCACGCAGGTGAGTTGACTCCTTCTCCCCTCAGTCCCTCGCTGCAGTGATCCTGTTGCCAGCAGGAATCACTGTAACATAAAAAACCTAGCTAAACTTTCTCTAAGCAGCTCTTTAGGAGAGCCACCTAGATTGCACCCTTCTCGGCCGGGCACAAAAATCTAACTGGAGTCTGGAGGAGGGTCATAGGGGGAGGAGCCAGTGCACACCACCTGATCGGAAAAGCTTTACTTTTTGTGCCCTGTCTCCTGCGGAGCCGCTATTCCCCATGGTCCTTTCAGGAACCCCAGCATCCACTAGGACGATAGAGAAATAATATTAAACTAATATTATAGTGATTCAAGAAAAAAGATGCCCAACTAATTAGTGTTTCAGTGGCTGAACTGTAAGGAGATTCAGAGCTACTTCCTGGGCTGCAGAAAGAACTTGCAGAAAACATTGATCCCTGGATCTTACTTTTACTCCACTACTATATATCGGGAAGAAGCACTTGCCACTCACCCAGTGGGGATTTGTGTTCAAATTATATACAATGTGAGTGTACATTTTCTAAGCTGCAATAAATGATATGCCAGGATCTTTATTTCTTGCTTGCTTTTAGTATAGGTATTGATGATACACTACACCAGTGATGGCTAACCTTGACACTCCAGCTGTTGTTGAACTACACATCCCAGCATGACCTGCTACAGTTTTGCTATTTGGCCTTGCTAAAACTGATGCAGGGCATGCTGGCATGTGTAGTTCAACAACAGCTGGAGTGTCAAGGTTAGCCATCACTGCACTAGACGGTCATTAAGTTTCCAAATGGATTGACACATCTAATATCTACAAAAACATTGCATATGATGCTACTAGGGTGCACCAGGAGACTGCGCTGATTAATCTGATATGTGACACTTGTAGGTCTGTGTGCGACTGACTCTCTGAAACTGTATATGTTGTGCTACAATGTAGCAGCTGCAGCTTTTTTCCAATATGAGTTCCCTTGTGCTCCATATACAGACTCAGTCACGCACAATTGAATACAATTTCACCACGGAAAAAAAAGGGGGGGGGAGACAGCCTATGCTATCAGCCTTGCACAGGACCTGGTAGCCCACTCGCGCCAGGCATCTCACGTGAGTGTCGTACTAAGGCTAGATGTATGAGAACACTTCTGTATGTTAAATGATAGCTGTCACAATGTGGGTCATACAGACTGAATGTTAGCATTAGTCACGCTGTTTTCATTGTATTTTCTTGATTTTAGGATTAACAAGGTGGTTATTTACCAGAACTGTTACACATCTGACAAAGTTTTGCTTTGCGGTATGTTTTATTTTCTGATACACAAATGGTGGATTCATATCTGCACTGCACTATGAGGGTCATTCAGGTGCGGTTGTTCTTCCTATTCCTGTCGCAATGATTTTTGTATGCAATTGCGACTATATGCTAATATGGGCAGAAGCTAACCCATGCAAAAGGACACCCACCGCTATCCCATCTTTTGTATACGGCACTGTATGATTGCAGAAACATCGCTAACATTGTCGTACATCGGGTCGCCAAGCAGAGCCTGTGTGCCCCTGAAGCCGTGCAGACTGAGCCGTTTTCCCAGGACACAACAGTGATCGCAAAATACGCGCTACAGCACAGGAGGGACTCACTTTTTAAAAATAAGCGGGTCCTGCAGGACACGCTATGATGCAGAGTCCTGTGTACGCCTCAACCAATACTGAAATGCTATTGGCTGAGGCGCACACAGGACTCACGGCGTGTCCTGCAGGATCTGCTTGTTCCTCAGTAGCCGTCCCCCCTGTCACTCACCGCCGGCAGCATGCCCCATCCATCCTTCTTGTAACTGAGATGAGAGGGCGGGGCCATGTGTGTGAAACCAATAGCACATCCCCACACACACGCTCAGCCCTGCGCTCCACCCGCTGTCTGCTGTTCCGGGATGTGGTCGGGGTGATGAGCGTGTGTGCGGGGATGTGCCCGACTCCTGAGACCATTCCGCTGCTCCAGCTGCTGGTCGTAGCTGGGGCTGAGCCCAGCAGGCGTAATGACAAGCTGCTGTGTCCCCCAGCGGGGGAGAGTGTAGCGGATGCACCACGTGGTCTACTTCCCAGAAGACGTGCACTGGTGAGTACGGGCTCAGGCCGTCATGGTGGTGGTGTGATTTTGGCTAGGGGCTGACTGGTATCGGCATGGGCAACTGGCTGGTTCTGAGCTGCACACAGGTCTGCATGAGCAGGGATTGGCAACCACTGCGCTGTGTATCCAGTGATCGCGCAGAGCGAAAACATTTGTGGGTCCCAGAGACCCCTCACTTGAAAAAATTGGGGTCCTACTCCACTATTTCTGGGTCCCGTCACATATTATGGGGGGATGAGGGCAGAAAACAGATGGGACAGTGCTGGGGGACAAAGAGGTTTAGGGGCAAGTAGTGCTGGAGGTAGTGGTTGATAATAGTTGGGGCAGTGCTGGCAGCGAGGGGTTAGGGCCAGGCAATAAAGGGAGTTGTGATGGGGGTAGGGAGGGGGTAAAGGTAGATAGCAGTCGGGCCAGTACTCAGTGCAAGAGGAGGTTAGGGGCAAAACGTGCCGGGGGTAAGGGTAGAAAGCAGTTTGGGCAGTACTGGTGGGAAAGGAGGTGATTGACAGGGGATATGGCCACTGAGGAATGACCAGGTCCTGCATTACACCCTGTGAGTCAGAGTCCTGTGTGTACCTCATCCAATACCATTCCTCAGGACTCTGACTCACAGCATGTCCTGCAGGACCCAGTCTGTTGTCTTCTAATTATTGTAGAGCTATAAATTAATGATAATAATGCAATGCCCAGCATGCCGACAGTAAAAGGCTTTCTCTATTCTAACATCCAGAATTACCTGAAGTACTATCTATAAAAAAAAAAACACAAAGTACTGTAGGTGTGATGCGGTGAAGATGTCGGAATCCCGACATCCGTTAGAATTTGGAGGTTGGAACTCTACAGGGGCAGGAGACCAACGCTGGAATCCTGACCTTAATCACAGCCTGTGGGTTAGGTATAGGAAAAGTAAGGGGGGATTAGGGTCAGGCAGTAAAGGGGGAGGTTAGGCTGTGGGAACAGATTGTTAGCGTGAGGGGTTAGGGAGCAGGGGGAAATACTCATCCCTGTTGGGATTTTATACATCGAGATCCTGGCATTTGTATCATGAACGCCGGGATCCCATGTGCTGGCATTACATACTAATCGCCTGTAGGCCTGATAAACAACCTGCTCAGGCTCCCAGGTGCAGTAACTATCAGTAAGCCTGGGTCTTGTACCTGCACCACAGCCAGAGAGAGCCACAGGTTACCTTCTGCTGTACAGGACAGAGAGGAAGAGAACAGAGAAGCATTGGAAAGGGACCAGGGACGGTTGTATGGGTGTAGTATTGTATGCCGGCGGCTGGGCTCCCGGCGACCAGCGCCAGAATCCCGACCGCCGGCATACCGACAGCGTGGCGAGCGCAAACGAGCCCCTTGCGGGCTCGCTGCGGGCACGGTGGTGCGCCATGCTATTTATTCTCCCTCCAGGGGGGTCGTGGACCCCCAAGAGGGAGATAAAGTGTCGGTATGCCGGCTGTCGGGATTCCGGCGCCGGTATACTGTGCGCCGGGATCCCGACAGCCGGCAAACTGAAGACCACCTAGGCTGTATGTATGTATGTATGTATGTATGTGCGCCCCGTGGTCACATGAATGGGTGACCGTGCCCCCTTCTGTGACAGTGTAGCCTTACCCCGTTACCTGGCCCTTCCTTTCACGTTGCAGCGGTGAGAGATAGACACACTCCCCCACAGCGCTACAGAATCCGCACAGCGCTACAGAATCCGCACAGCGCACCACAAATACCGCTCCCCACCTGCTGTTAGCTACTGCAGGGTCAACCAAGGGCCTGGACCAATCCAGGTTCCCACCCTATGATAGACACATGATCACGCAGCCTGTATATGGCAGAGGCAGATACACACAGTGCAGTGTTTACCAATCCCTGCTCATGCGGACCTGCGTGCAGCTCGGAACCAGCCAGTTGCCAATGCTGATGCTAGTCAGCGCCCAGCCAGAACCACACCACCACAATTGCCAGGGCCCGTACTCACCAGTGCGCGTCTTCCGGGAAGTAGAGCACGCGGTGCAGCCGCTACACTCTCCCCCGCGGTGGGTACAGCAGCATGTCATTGCGCCCACCGACAGCCGGAGCAGCGGAATGGTCTCAGGATCCGGGCACAATCCCGCACACACGCTCATCACCCCGGCCACAGCAGGCTGGAGCAGCAGACGGCGGGTGGAGCGCAGGGCTGGACCAGGATGATGATTGGTTTTACACACACACGGGCCCGCCCCCTCATCTCCGTTACAATAAGGACGGATGGGGCTTGCTGCAGGTGGTGCATGACAGGGAGGACGGCTACCGAGGAATAAGCAGGTCCTGCAGTACGCGCTGTGAGTCCTGTGTGCGCCTCAGCCAATAGCATTTCAGTATTGGTTGAGGCGCACACAGGACTCTGCATCATAGCGCGTACTGCAGGACCCGCTCATTTTTAAAAAGTGAGTCCCTCTTGTGCTGTAGCGCGTAAAAACGCGCTATTGCGCGTATTTTGCGATCACTGTGTATCTGCCTCTGCCATATTAATTAGTCTTACATCTATAGTGGGGAAAGTATTGGAAGGTATTCTAAAGGGACAGTATTCAAAAGTTCCTTGAAGCAAATAAGGTAATTAAAAGGAACCAACATGGATTTGTGAAGGACAGATCATGTCAGACCAACTTACTTGGCTTTTATGAAACAGTACGTGCGAACCTGGATCAGGGTAAGGTGGATGTAATCTTTTTAGACTTTGCCAAAGCTTTCGACACTGTAACACACATGCGTCTTATCTATAAGCTACAAGAAATAGGGAGCACACTATGCACTTGGGTCAGAAATTGGTTAGATAATAGGGAGCAGCGCGTTGTGGTCAATGGATCATTTTCAAATTGGACTAAAGTACTAAGTGGTGTGCCACAAGGGTCTGTACTTGGACCACTTTTGTTCAACATTTTCATCAACGACCTAACAGTAGGTTTAGAGAGCATAGTGTCAATTTTCGCAGACGACACCAAATTGTGTAAGGTTATAAATACGGAGGGGGATGCTGAGTCTCTTTAGAACGACTTGACTAAACTGGAAGCATGGGCGGCAAAATGGAGAATGAAATTCAACACAGACAAGTGTAAGTTAATGCACTGTGGGGGCAAGACCAAAAATAACACCTACATACTAAATGGGGTAATATTAGGGGATTCTGTACTGGAAAAAGACTTAGGTGTTCACACAGATAACAAATTAAGCAGCAGTACCCAAAGTAGGAGTGCAGCAAAGAAGGCAAAGAAGATATTAGCATGCATAAAACGGTGAATTCATGCAAGGGACGAGAGTATTATACTCCCATTATATCAATCACTAGTGAGGCCACATCTTGAATACTGTGTGCAATTTTGGGCACCATATTACAAAAAGGATATCCTGGAGCTAAAAAAGGTTCAGAGGCGGGCGACCAAACTAATCAAGGGTATGGAGATGCTGGAATACGAGGAAAGGCTTGCAAGGCTAGGCATGTTTACATTGGAAAAGAGGAGACTAAGAGGGGACATGATCAACCTCTACAAATATATAAGGTGTCAATACACAGAGCTTGGGAGGGACCTGTTTTCTATAAGATCAGCACAGAGGACACGTGGTCACTCACTTAGGTTAGAGGAGAGGAGTTTCCGCACATTGAGGCGAAAAGGTTTTTTCACAGTAAGGACAATACGTGTTTGGAATTCCCTGCCTGAGAGAGTAGTAACAGCAGACTCAGGGGGTCATTCCGAGTTGTTCGCTCGTTGCCGATTTTCGCAACGGAGCGATTAAGGCAAAAATGCGCATGCGCATGGTTCGCAGTGCGCATGCGGTTAGTATTTTAACACAAAACTTAGTAGATTTACTCACGTCCGAACGAAGAATTTTCATTGTTGAAGTGAACGGAGTGTGATTGACAGGAAGTGGGTGTTTCTGGGCGGAAACTGGCCGTTTTCTGGGAGTGTGCGGAAAAACGCAGGCGTGTCAGGGAAAAACGCGGGAGTGTCTGGAGAAACGGGGGAGTGGCTGGCCGAACGCTGGGCGTATTTGTGACGTCAAACCAGGATCGAAACGGGCTGAGCTGATCGCAGTGTAGGAGTAAGTCTTGAGCTACTCAGAAACTGCTAAGAAATTTCTATTCGCAATTCTGCTAATCTTTCGTTCGCAATTCTGCTAAGCTAAGATACACTCCCAGAGGGCGGCGGCTTAGCGTTTGCAATGCTGCTAAAAGCAGCGAGCAACTCGGAATCACCCCCTCAGTCAACACCTGTAAGAATGGGTTAGATAAATTCCTATTGGATAAAGATATTCAGGGTTATGATGCGTAGTCACGCATTATAGTTAATATAACTAGTCCTAACATAAAAATAACTAGTCCTATAATAGGACTGCATAGGAGACCACAAATAGGTTGAACTCGACAGACAATTGTCTTTTTTCAACCTTAGTTACTATGTTACTATATATATGCTGCGTGATCATGTGTCTATCATATCAGGATGGGAACCCGGATTGGTTCAGGCCGATGGCTGACCCTGCAGTAGCTGAAAGCAGACAGAGAGCGGTATTTGTGGTGCGCTGTGTGGATTCTGTAGCGCTGCGGGGGCGCTTGTCTATCTCACTGCTGCAGTGTGTACAGTAGGGCCAGGTCACAAGGGGTATGGCGACGCTGTCACAGAAGGGGGCACTGTCACCCATTCATGTGATCACAGGGTGCACATACATGCATACAGCCGTCCCTGGTCCCTTTCCAATGCTGCTCTGTTCTCTACCTCTCTGGCCTGTACAGCAGGAGGCAACCTGTGGCTCTCTCTGGCTATGGGGCAGGTACAAGACCCAGGCATACATTTGATTACTGCACATAAGAGACTGAGCAGGTTATTTAATCAGGCCTACAGGCAATTAGTATGTAATGCCAGCACATGGGATCCCGGCGTTCATGATACAGATGCCAGGATCCAGATGTATAAAATCCCGACAGGGGGGTAAATTTACTAAGATGGGAGTTCTATTTAAGAGGGGATGTTGCCCATAGCAACCAATCAGATTTTACTTCTCATTTATCTAGCACCTTCTAGAACATAATACCAGGAATCTGATTGGTTGCTATGAGCAACATCCTATCTTAAAAAGAACTCCCATCTTAGTAAATTTACCCCAGGGATGAGTATTTCCCCCTGCTCCCTACCCCCTCATGCTAACAATCTGTTCCCACAGCCTAACCTCCCCCTTAGTGCCTCACCCTAATCCCACCTTGGGTGGCTAACCCCCCCCCCCCCCTTCCTTTTCCGAAACCTAACCCACAGGCTGTTATTAAGGTCAGGATTCCAGTGTTGGTCTCCTGCCCCTGTAGAGTTCCAGCCTCTAAATTCTAACAGGTGTCAGGATTCTGGCATCTTCACCGCATCACACCTACAGTACTTTGTGTTTTGTGTTTTTTATTTATAGATAGTACCTCAGGTAATTCTGGATGTTAGGATAGAGAAAGCCTTTTACTGTCGGCATGCTGAGCATTGCATTACAGGTTGAGTATCCCTTATCCAAAATCCCACATTTTTGGGTCCCCTACTGAGATAATGACATATTATATATTATGTGTGTATATAGATATAGTATATAGATATATAATGTAATATATAGGTATATGTGTCATTATCTCAGTAGGGGAATAAAAAAAATAAGATTTTACTTACTGGTAAATCTATTTCTCGTAGTCCGTAGTGGATGCTGGGGACTCCGTAAGGACCATGGGGTATAGACGGGCTCCGCAGGAGACATGGGCACTTTAAGAAAGAATTCAGATTCTGGTGTGCTCTGGCTCCTCCCTCTATGTCCCTCCTCCAGACCTCAGTTAGAGAAACTGTGCCTGGAAGAGCTGACAGTACAAGCAAAGGATTTTGGAAATCCAGGGCAAGACTCATACCAGCCACACCAATCACACCGTATAACTTGTGATAAACTTACCCAGTCAACTGTATGAACTACAACAGAGCATCAGTTCAACCCTGATGCAACAATAACAGCCCTTATTGCAGCAATAACTATATACAAGTATTGCAGAAGAAGTCCGCACTTGGGACGGGCGCCCAGCATCCACTACGGACTACGAGAAATAGAATTACCGGTAAGTAAAATCTTATTTTCTCTAACGTCCTAGTGGATGCTGGGGACTCCGTGAGGACCATGGGGATTATACCAAAGCTCCCAAACGGGCGGGAGAGTGCGGATGACTCTGCAGCACCGAATGAGCAAACACAAGATCCTCCTCAGCCAGGGTATCAAACTTGTAGAACTTTGCAAAAGTGTTTGAACCCGACCAAGTAGCTGCTCGGCACAGCTGTAATGCCGAGACCCCTCGGGCAGCCACCCAAGAAGAGCCCACCTTCCTAGTGGAATGGGCCTTAACGGATTTTGGCAGCGGCAATCCAGCCGCAGAATGAGCCTGCTAAATCGTATTACAGATCCAGCGAGCAATAGTTTGCTTTGAAGCAGGAGCACCCAGCTTGTTGGATGCATACAGGATAAACAGCGACTCAGTTTTCCTGACTAGCCGTTCTGGCTACATAAACCTTCAAAGCCCTGACTACATCTAGTAACTTGGCATCCTCCAAGTCACGAGTAGCCGCAGGCACCACAATAGGTTGGTTCAAATGAAAAGATGACACCACTTTTGTCAGAAATTGCGGACGAGTCCGTAATTCTGCCCTGTCCATATGGAAAACCAGATAGGGGCTTTTATGTGACAAAGCCGCCAATTCTGACACACGCCTAGCCGAAGCTAAGGCCAATAGCATGACCACCTTCCACGTGAGATATTTTAACTCCACGGTTTTAAGTGGCTCAAACCAGTGTGATTTCAGGAAACTCAACACCACGTTAAGATCCCAAGGTGCCACTGGTGGCACAAAAGGGGGCTGAATATGCAGCACTTCCTTTACAAACGTCTGAACTTCAGGAAGAGAAGCCAGTTCCTTTTGAAAGAAAATGGATAGGGCTGAAATCTGGACCTTAATGGACCCCAATTTTAAGCCCATAGTCACTCCCGACTGTAGGAAGTGAAGGAAACGGCCCAGCTGGAATTCCTCTGTAGGGGCATTCCTGGCCTCACACCAAGCAACATATGTTCGCCATATACGGTGATAATGTTTAGCCGTCACGTCCTTCCTAGCCTTTATTAGCGTAGGAATAACCTCATCCGGAATGCCTTTTTCTGCTAGGATCCGGCGTTCAACCGCCATGCCGTCAAACGCGGCCGCGGTAAGTCTTGGAACAGACAGGGCCCCTGTTGCAACAGATCCTGTCTGAGAGGCAGAGGCCATGGGTCCTCTGTGAGCATTTCTTGCAGTTCCGGATACCAAGTCCTTCTTGGCCAATCCGGAACAATGAGTATTGTTCTCACTCCTCTTTTTCTTACGATTCTCAGCACCTTGGGTATGAGAGGAAGAGGAGGAAACACATAAACCGACTGGAACACCCACGGTGTCACTAGTGCGTCCACAGCTATCGCCTGAGGGTCTCTTGACCTGCCGCAATACATTTTTAGCTTTTTGTTGAGGCGGGATGCCATCATGTCCACCTGTGGCAGTTCCCATCGACTTGTAATCTGTGTGAAGACTTCTTGATGAAGTCCCCACTCTCCCGGGTGGAGGTCGTTCCTGCTGAGGAAGTCACTTCCCAGTTGTCCACTCCCGGAATGAACACTGCTGACAGTGCTTTTACGTGATTCTCCGCCCAGCGAAGAATTCTGGTGGCTTCCGCCATCGCCACCCTGCTCCTTGTGCCGCCTTAGCGGTTTACATGAGCCACTGCGGTGATGTTGTCTGACTGAATCAGCACCGGTTGGTTGCGAAGCAGAGGCTCCACTTGACTTAGGGCGTTGTATATGGCCCTTAGTTCCAGGAAATTGATGTGCAGACAAGTCTCCTGACTTGACCACAGACCCTGGAAATTTCTTTCCTGTGCGACTGCCCCCCACCCGTGGTCACCAGGACCCAGTCCTGAATGCCGAACCTGCGACCCTCGAGAAGGTGAGCACTCTGCAGCCACCACAGAAGAGACACCCTGGCCCTGGGGGATAGGGTGATCAGCCGCTGCATCTGAAGATGCGATCCGGACCACTTGTCCAACAGATCCCACTGAAAGGTCCTCGCATGGAACCTGCCGAAGGGAATGGCTTCGTATGACGCCACCATCTTTCCCAGGACTCGCGTGCATTGATGCACCGACACCTGTTTTTAAGAGGAAGAAAAACCTTCTTCTGGTCTGTGTCCAGAATCATGCCCAGGAAGGGCAGACGCGTCGTAGGAATCAGCTGCGACTTTGGAATATTCAGAATCCAGCCGTGCTGTTGCAACACTTCCCGAGAGTGTGCTACGCTGATCAGCAACTGCTCTCTGGACCTCGCCTTTATGAGGAGATCGTCCAAGTATGGGATAATTGTGACTCCTTGTTTTCGCAGAAGTACCATCATTTCTGCCATTACCTTGGTAAATATTCTCGGTGCCGTGGACAGACCAAACGGCAACGTCTGGAATTGGTAATGACAGTCCTGTACCACAAATCTGAGGTACTCCTGATGAGGTGGATAAATGGGGACATGCAGGTAAGCATCCTTTATGTCCAGAGACACCATAAAATCCCCCTCTTCCAGGCTTGCAATGACCGCTCTGAGCGATTTCATCTTGAACTTGAACCTTTTCAGGTAAATGTTCAGGGATTTTAAATTCAATATGGGTCTGACCGAACCGTCCGGTTTCGGTACCACAAACATTGTGGAATAGTAACCCCTTCCCTGTTGAAGGAGGGGAACCTTTACCACCACCTGCTGGAGATATAATTTGCGAATTGCCGCTAACAATTTCCCTCTCTATGGGGGAAGCTGGCAGAACCGATTTGAGGTAACGGTGAGGGGGCATCACTTCGAATTCCAGCTTGTATCCCTGAGATACAATCTGTATAGCCCAGGGATCCACCCGTGAGCGAACCTACTGGTGGCTGAAATTTCGGAGACGTGCCCCCACCGATCCTGGCTCCACCTGTGGAGCCCCAGCGTCATGCGGTGGATTTAGTGGAAGCCGGGGAGGACTTCTGTTCCTGGGAACTAGCTGTATTGTGCAGCTTCTTTCCTCTACCCCTGCCTCTGGCAAGAAAGGACGCACCTCGGACTTTCTTACCTCTTTGTGATCGAAAGGACTGCATTTGGTAATATGGTGCTTTCTTAGGTTGTGAAGGAATATATGGCAAAAAATTTGACTTCCCAGCCATAGCTGTGGAAACTAGGTCCGAGAGACCGTCCCCAAACAATTCCTCACCCTTATAAGGTAAAACCTCCATGTGCCTTTTTGAGTCGGCATCACCTGTCCATTGCCGAGTCCACAGGACCCTTCTGGCAGAAATCGACATTGCATTTATTCTAGAGCCCAGTAGGCTAATGTCTCTCTGGGCATCTCTCATATATAGGACAGCGTCTTTTATATGCCCCAGGGTCAGTAATATAGTATCCTTGTCCAAGGTATCAAGTTCCTCAGACAAAGTATCTGTCCATGCTGCTACAGCACTACACATCCAGGCCGACGCAACTGCCGGCCTTAGTATGGTACCTGAATGCGTATAAACGGACTTCAGGATACCTTCCTGCTTTCTAACCGCAGGATCTTTTAGGGTGGCCGTATCCTGTGACGGCAGGGCTACCTTCTTAGATAAGCGTGTCAAAGCTTGGTCTACCCTAGGGAAGGATTCCCAGCGTAACCTGTCCACAGGCGGGAAAGGATACGCCATAAGCAACCGTTTGGAAATCTGCATTTTTCTATCTGGAGATTCCCAAGCTTTTTTCACATAACTCATGTGAAGGGGGAAAGGTCACCTCATGCCTTTTTTCCCCAAACATATAAACCCTCTTGTGAGGGACTGGGTTTTCCTCTGAGATGTGCAATACATCCTTCATTGCTATAATCATGTAGCGAATGGCTTTAGCCATTTTAGGCTGCAACTTTGCATCATCGCCATCGACACTGGAGTCAGAATCCGTGTCGATATCTGTGTCAACAATTTGGGATAGTGGGCGCTTCTGAGACCCTGACGGCCTCTGCGCTGTAGGATCAGGCATGGGTTGAGACCCTGACTGTCCCAAGGCTTCAGCTTTATCCAACCTTTTATGCAAGGAAGTAACATTATCATTTAAAACCTTCCACATATCCATCCAATCGGGCGTCGGCGGCGACCCCACATTCATTTGTACCCGCTCTGTTTCCACATAGCCTTCCTCGTCAAACATGCCTACACAAGCGTACCGACACACCACACACACAGGGGATGCTCTATTTGAGGACAGAACCCCCACAAGGCCTTTTGGAGAGACAGAGAGAGAGTATGCCAGCACACACCCCAGCACTATATGACCCAGGAATTACACAGTAACTTAGTGTTTACCCAGTAGCTGCTGTATATACTGCTTTTGCGCTAAATTTATGTGCCCCCCCTCTCTTTTTACCCTCTTTGTACCGTGAATCTGCAGGGGAGAGCCTGGGGAGCTTCCTCTCAGCGGAGCTGTGGAGAGAAAATGGCGCTGGTGAGTGCTGAGGAAGAAGCCCCGCCCCCTCAGCGGTGGGCTTCTGTCCCGCGATTTTGTGTAAAATAATGGCGGGGGCTCTTGCACATATACAGTGCCAAACTGTATATATGCCACTTTGCCAAGAGGTCTCTAATTGCTGCCCAGGGCGCCCACCCCTGCACCCTGCACCCTACAGTGACCGGAGTATGTGGGTGTAGTGTGGGAGCAATGGCGCACAGCTGCAGTGCTGTGCGCTACCTCATATGAAGACTGGAGTCTTCTGCCGCCGCTTTTGAAGTCTTCTTGCTTCTCACGCCGGCTTCTGGCTCTGCGAGGGGGGCGGCGGCGCGGCTCTGGGATCGGACGACCAAGGGTGCGTTCCTGTGTTCGATCCCTCTGGAGCTAATGGTGTCCAGTAGCCTAAGAAGCAAGACCTATCCACAGTGAGTAGGGCTGCTTCACTCCCCTCAGTCCCACGTAGCAGAGAGTCTGTTGCCAGCAGATCTCTCTGAAAATAAAAAAATCCTAACAAAATACTTTCTATTTAGCAAGCTCAGGAGAGCTCACTAAGGTGCACCCAGCTTGTCCGGGCACAGATTCAAACTGAGGTCTGGAGGAGGGACATAGAGGGAGGAGCCAGTGCACACCAGTATTCCTAATTCTTTCTTAAAGTGCCCTGTCTCCTGCGGAACCCGTCTATTCCCCATGGTCCTTACGAAGTCCCCAGCATCCACTAGGACGTTAGAGAAACATACTACAGGCTGATCCAACTTTGATGTAATGTCCTTAAAACAAGTCAAAATGAGGCTCAGTAGTGTGTGTGGCCTCCACATGCCTGTATGACTTCCCTACAACGCCTGGGCATGCTCCTGATGAGGTGGCGGATGGTCTCTTGAGGGATCTCCTCCCAGACCTGGACTAAAGCATCCGCCAACTCCTGGACAGTCTGTGGTGCAACGTGGCGTTAGTGGATGGAGCAAGACATGATGTCCCAGATGTGCTCAATTGGATTCAGGTCTGGGGAACGGGCGGGCCAGTCCATAGCATCAATGCCTTCGTCTTGCAGGAACTGCTGACACACTCCAGCCACATGAGGTCTAGCATTGTCTTACATTAGGAGGAACCCAGGACCAACCGCACCAGCATATGGTCTCACAAGGGGTCTGAGGATCTCATCTCGGTACCTAATGGCAGTCAGGCTGCCTCTGGCGAGCACATGGAGGGCTGTGCGGCCCCCCCAAAGAAATGCCACCCCCCACCATTACTGACCCACTGCCAAACCGGTCATACTGGAGGATGTTGCAGGCAGCAGAACGTTCTCCTTGGCGTCTCCAGACTCTGTCACGTCTGTCACATGTGCTCAGTGAGAACCTGCTTTCATCTGTGAAGAGCACAGGGCGCCAGTGGCGAATTTGCCAATCTTGGTGTTCTCTGGCAAATGCCAAACGTCCTGCACGGTGTTGGGCTGTAAGCACAACCCCCACCTGTGGACGTCGGGCCCTCATACCACACTCATGGAGTCTGTTTCTGATCGTTTGAGTAGACACATGCACATTTGTGGCTTGCTGGAGGTCATTTTGCAGGGCTCTAGCAGTGCTCCTCCTGTTCCTCCTTGCACAAAGGCGGAGGTAACGGTCCTGCTGCTGGGTTGTTGCCCTCCTACGGCTTCCTCCACGTCTCCTGATGTACTGGCCTGTCTCCTGGTAGCGCCTCCATGCTTTGGACACTACGCTGACAGACACAGCAAACCTTCTTGCCACAGCTCGCATTGATGTGCCATCCTTGATGAGCTGCACTACCTGAGCCACTTGTGTGGGTTGTAGACTCCGTCTCATGCTACCACTAGAGTGAAAGCACCACCAGCTTTCAAAAGCGACCAAAACATAAGCCAGAAAGCATAGGAGCTGAGAAGTGATCTGTGGTCACCACCTGCAGAACAACTCCTTTACTGGGGGTGTCTTGCTAATTGCCTATAATTTCCACCTGTTGTCTATTCCATTTGCACAACAGCATGTGAAATTGATTGTCAATCAGTGTTGCTTCCTAAGTGGACAGTTTGATTTCACAGAAGTGTGATTGACTTGGAGTTACATTGTGTTGTTTAAGTGTTCCCTTTATTTTTTTGAGCAGTGTAATATGTTTCCATTGAATACTGCGTATTTTAGCATTTTTCAGTACTCACAGTCAAGTCAATGCTTGACTTGTATTATAGCTACATCAGCCCAGGTACGTATAGGGCAGGGGTGGGGAACCTCCGTCCCGTGGGCCGTATAAGGCCCGCAAAGCCATTTGTTCCGGCCCATCCGCTTGAATCAGTGAGACAAGCCACCGCTCAGTCTACATGACCGGCAGCAGCGGTAGGTAAGATCTCAAACCAGCCGCCGGTTCGTAAGCCAATCAGAGCTCACGGACCGGCAGCCAATCATGAGCTGCCGCTGCGGGTCGTGAGCTTAGATTAGCTTACGAACCGGCGCTGGTTTGAGATCCTACACGCCACCGCCCGACATAGCCGCGCTCTCCTCCCTGCCCTGACACTCAAGACATGCCGCCGGATGGAGCAGCACAGGGGGACACTGTGAGGGCATTTGTGGATCTGGCACTGTGGGGGCATTTGTATACCTGGCACTGTGGGGGCATTTGTATACCTGGCACTGTGGGGGCATTTGCATACCTGGAACTGTGGGGGCAATTGTGAATCTGGCACTGCACTATTGGGGGCATATGTGTATCACGTCCCATTTGAATTGGCCACACCCATTTTTTGGCACGCGCACTCAGTACCTCTAAAGGGCAGAACTACTGGGGGGCAGGGTAATTTTTAAGTTGAGAAATTTTGTATGGCCCCCAAAGGATTTTATAAATATCCAAATGGCCCTTGGTAGAAAAAAGGTTCCCCACCCCTGGTATAGGGGAAGGAACCGCATCAACAGATTTTGGAAGGTAAAAGACTCTGAATAGATCGCTAAAAAGTTACTTTTTTGCATGACACTATGAATAAGGACCACATTCGGGAAAACCACCACGGTTTTCCCCAATCACCAAACAACCAGATCAGTGAGCAAATTGGCCACATGTGTAGGAAGAAGCTGCACACATCCAAAAAACATCAATGCCAGGCCAAACATACATATTGTAGGGTCATAGGGGGTCATTCCGAGTTGTTCGCTCTGTAAAAATCTTCGCATCGCAGCGATTTTCCGCTTAATGCGCATGCGCAATGTCCGCACTGCGACTGCGCCAAGTAAATTTGCTATGCAGTTAGGAATTTTACTCACGGCATTTTCATCGTTCTGGCGATCGTAATGTGATTGACAGGAAATGGGTGTTACTGGGCGGAAACAGGCCGTTTTATGGGCGTGGGGGAAAAAACGCTACAGTTTCCGGAAAAAACGCAGGAGTGGCCGGAGAAACGGGGGAGTGTCTGGGCGAACGCTGGGTGTGTTTGTGACGTCAAACCAGGAACGACAAGCACTGAAATGATCGCAGATGCCGAGTAAGTCTGGAGCTACTCAGAAACTGCTACGAGGTGTGTAATCGCAATATTGCGAATACATCGTTCGCAATTTTAAGATGCTAAGATTCACTCCCAGTAGGCGGCGGCTTAGCATGAGCAAATCTGCTAAAATCCGCTTGCGAGCGAACAACTCGGAATGACCCCCTGTAGGGTCATATTGCACTAATGCTGGCTCGTTAGATTCAAGGGCCAAACTCATTTCCCACACATCTGTATCAAGGTGTATTTTTCATTGGGCAATGTGGGCCCTAATTTGGTGTATACAGTATCCTACAGCTGTTTTTGTCCAAAAGAAAAATTCAGCATAAATAGTATTGAAAGGCAACTTACTTAAGTTTAACAAGCACTCAGCTCTAGGGCCCACCCAACACATTTACCAACATGCCATTCATACAGAGCTAAGGGCAAGAAAAGATCAAATATTGCAAACAAATTAGCACACAGCAGATACAGGCTAGTTGAGGCAAAACCATTATTGGTCGAAATGCATTAGGTCGACATGAGTTTTTCAAATTTTTTGGAACTTTTTCATACTTTACAAACCACGTGGGTTATAATTGGGAATCGTAACCTGTGCTGAGCGCAGCGGAGTGAGGCACTTTGCCCGGTGGACACGATGCACTAACTGGGGTTCCCGGTCACTTTATGAATAAAACGACAAAAAGATAAAATAAATCATGTTGACCCTTTTCCATGTGGACCTAATGACCGTGTCGACCTGATGACTGTCGACCCTATGATCCACATCCCATAAGAAATAGGGACTACGGCACTCACAGCAAGTGTGTGCACACCTTCCGTGAGATTTGTCTGTAACTGGTTTTTGACAGAACAACAGCTGCCAAGTGTACCCAGCTAAGATGATTTCTATTCTTGTTTGGAAAGTTTACCCACATTTGCAGAACTTTTCTAGATCAGAAATATGTGTTGGTATCCTTACATGTAGTGCATGATTGAGATGCCATCCCAGATATTCAATACGTATAAGGGCCTTACACACTCCGCGGTACACCGCCGAGCTGCTAGATGGCGGATACGGCCGGCAGGAGACCCGACGGCGAGGGGGAAGTGACTGGTGGAGTGAAGTTTCTACACTCCCCCCGTCACCCGGCTCCATAGCACTGAATGCCAATATGGACGAGATTGTCCATATTGGCCTGCATGCATAAGCGAGGGGGCACCAACGATTATCGAGCGCAGGGCCGCACATCGTTAATCGTTGGTGCAGTGAGATCTGCCAGTGTGTAGGGCCCATTACAGTCTGGGGATTGCAACTAATATAATAATAATACATTTTATTTATATAGCGCTCTCTTTCTCCAACAGGACTCAAGGCGCTTTCATTATTTCTGTTCAATGGCTGTTTTCCATATTGCATTACTACAATATGGAAATCAGATATCTAGTTCTCCGGCTAAGGTAAGGTGAAGTTTTTATTTTCAAATTGTCAAATGGCTCACAGTTGTGGAATGTAGACAGAATAACATTTCCTGAGAGATGTGGAAAGAAAAAAAATAAGATTTTACTTACCGGTAAATCTATTTCTCGTAGTCCGTAGTGGATGCTGGGGACTCCGTAAGGACCATGGGGAATACACGGGCTCCGCAGGAGACAGGGCACTTTTAGAAAGAATTAGGAATACTGGTGTGCACTGGCTCCTCCCTCTATGTCCCTCCTCCAGACCTCAGTTAGAGAAACTGTGCCCGGAAGAGCTGACAGTACAAGGAAAGGATTTTGGAATCCAGGGTAAGACTCATACCAGCCACACCAATCACACCGTATAACTTGTGATAACATACCCAGTTAACAGTATGAACAAGAACAGAGCACCAGATAAACCTGATGCAACCATAACCCTTATTTAAGCAATAACTATATACAAGTATTGCAGAAGAAGTCCGCACTTGGGACGGGCGCCCAGCATCCACTACGGACTACGAGAAATAGATTTACCGGTAAGTAAAATCTTAATTTTCTCTAACGTCCTAGTGGATGCTGGGGACTCCGTAAGGACCATGGGGATTATACCAAAGCTCCCAAACGGGCGTGAGAGTGCGGATGACTCTGCAGCACCGAATGAACAAACACAAGGTCCTCCTCAGCCAGGGTATCAAACTTGTAGAACTTTGCAAAAGTGTTTGAACCCGACCAAGTAGCTGCTCGGCAAAGCTGTAATGCCGAGACCCCTCGGGCAGCCGCCCAAGAAGAGCCCACCTTCCTTGTGGAATGGGCTTTTACTGATTTTGGAGGCGGCAATCCAGCCGCAGAATGAGCCTGCTGAATCATGTTACAGATCCAGCGAGCAATAGTTTGCTTTGAAGCAGGAGCACCCAGCTTGTTGGATGCATACAGGATAAACAGCGAGTCAGTTTTCCTGGCTCCAGCCGTTCTGGCTACATAAACCTTCAAAGCCCTGACTACATCTAGTAACTTGGAATCCTCCAAGTCACGAGTAGCCGCAGGCACCACAATAGGTTGGTTCAAATGAAAAGAGGACACCACTTTTGGCAGAAATTGCGGACGAGTCCGTAATTCTGCCCTGTCCATATGGAAAGCCAGATAGGGGCTTTTATGTGACAAAGCCGCCAATTCTGACACACGCCTAGCCGAAGCTAAGGCCAATAGCATGACCACCTTCCACGTGAGATATTTTAACTCCACGGTTTTAAGTGGCTCAAACCAGTGTGATTTCAGGAAACTCAACACCACGTTAAGATCCCAAGGTGCCACTGGTGGCACAAAAGGGGGCTGAATATGCAACACTCCCTTTACAAACGTCTGAACTTCAGGAAGAGAAGCCAGTTCCTTTTGAAAGAAAATGGATAGGACTGAAATCTGGACCTTAATGGACCCCAATTTTAAGCCCAAAGTCACTCCCGACTGTAGGAAGTGAAGGAAACGGCCCAGCTGGAATTCCTCTGTAGGGGCATTCCTGGCCTCACACCAAGCAACATATTTTCGCCATATACGGTGATAATGTTTAGCCGTCACGTCCGCCTAGCCTTTATTAGCGTAGGAATAACCTCATCCGGAATGCCTTTTTCTGCTAGGATCCGGCGTTCAACCGCCATGCCGTCAAACGCGGCCGCGGTAAGTCTTGGAACAGACAGGGACCCTGTTGCAACAGATCCTGTCTGAGAGGCAGAGGCCATGGGTCCTCTATGAGCATTTCTTGTAGTTCCGGATACCAAGTCCTTCTTGGCCAATCCGGAACAATGAGTATTGTTCTCACTCCTCTTTTTCTTACGATTCTCAGCACCTTGGGTATGAGAGGAAGAGGAGGAAACACATAAACCGACTGGAACACCCATGGTGTCACTAGTGCGTCCACAGCTATCGCCTGAGGGTCTCTTGACCTGGCGCAATACATTTGTAGCTTTTTGTTGAGGCGGGATGCCATCATGCCCACCTGTGGCAGTTCCCATCGATTTGTAATCTGTGTGAAGACTTCTTGATGAAGTCCCCACTCTCACGGGTGGAGGTCGTGCCTGCTGAGGAAGTCTGCTTCCCAATTGTCCACTCCCGGAATGAACACTGCTGACAGTGCTTTTACGTGATTCTCCGCCCAGCGAAGAATTCTGGTGGCTTCCGCCATCGCCACCCTGCTCCTTGTGCCGCCTTGGCGGTTTACATGAGCCACTGCGGTGATGTTGTCTGACTGAATCAGCACCGGATGGTTGTGAAGCAGAGGTTCCGCTTGATTTAGGGCGTTGTATATGGCCCTTAGTTCCAGGATATTGATGTGCAGACAAGTCTCCTGACTTGACCACAGACTCTGGAAATTTCTTCCCTGTGTGACTGCCCCCCACCCTCGGAGGCTTGCATCCGTGGTCACCAGGACCCAGTCCTGAATGCCGAACCTGCGACCCTCGAGAAGGTGAGCACTCTGCAGCCACCACAGAAGAGACACCCTGGCCCTGGGGGATAGGGTGATCAGCCGATGCATCTGAAGATGCGATCCGGACCACTTGTCCAACAGATCCCACTGAAAGGTCCTCGCATGGAACCTGCCGAAGGGAATGGCCTCGTATGACACCACCATCTTTCCCAGGACTCGCGTGCAGTGATGCACCGACACCTGTTTTGGTTTTAAGAGGTCTCTGACCAGAGTCACGAGCTCCTGAGCCTTCTCCGTCGGAAGAAAAACCTTCTTCTGGTCTGTGTCCAGAATCATGCCCAGGAAGGGCAGACGCGTTGTAGAAATCAGCTGCGACTTTGGAATATTCAGAATCCAGCCGTGCTGTTGCAACACTTCCCGAGAGTGTGCTACGCTGATCAGCAACTGCTCTCTGGACCTCACCTTTATGAGGAGATCGTCCAAGTATGGGATAATTGCGACTCCTTGCTTTCGCAGGAGCACCATCATTTCTGCCATTACCTTGGTAAATATTCTCGGTGCAGTGGACAGACCAAACGGCAACGTCTGGAATTGGTAATGACAGTCCTGTACCACAAATCTGAGGTACTCCTGATGAGGTGGATAAATGGGGACATGCAGGTAAGCATCCTTTATGTCCAGAGACACCATAAAATCCCCCTCTTCCAGGCTTGCAATGACCGCTCTGAGCGATTCCATCTTGAACTAGAACCGTTTCAGGTAACTGTTCAGGGATTTTAAATTCAATATGGGTCTGACCGAACCGTCCGGTTTCGGTACCACAACATTGTTGAATAGTAACCCCTTCCCTGTTGAAGGAGGGGAACCTTTACCACCACCTGCTGGAGATATAATTTGTGAATTGCCGCTAACACTATTTTACTCTCAATGGGGGAAGCTGGCAGGGCCGATTTGAGGTAACGGTGAGGGGGCATCACTTCGAATTCCAGCTTGTATCCCTGAGATACAATCTGTATAGCCCAGGGATCCACCCACTGGTGGATGAAAATTCGGAGACGCGCCCCCACCGATCCTGGCTCCACCTGTGGAGCCCCAGCGTCATGCGGTGGATTTAGTGGAAGCCGGGGAGGACTTCTGTTCCTGGGAACTAGCTGTATTGTGCAGTTTCTTCCCTCTACCCCTGCCTCTGGCAAGAAAGGACACACCTCGGACTCTCTTGCCTCTTTGTGATCGAAAGGACTGCATTTGGTAATAAGGTGCTTTCTTAGGTTGTGAGGGAATATATGGCAAAAAATTTGACTTCCCAGCCGTAGCTGTGGAAAGTAGGTCCGAGAGACTGTCCCCAAACAATTCCTCACCCTTGTAAGGTAAAACCTCCATGTGCCTTTTTGAGTCGGCATCACTTGTCCATTGCCGAGTCCACAGGACCCTTCTGGCAGAAATCGACATTGCATTTATTCTAGAGCCCAGTAGGCTAATATCTCTCTGGGCATCTCTCATATATAGGACAGCGTCTTTTATATGCCCCAGGGTCAGTAATATAGTATCCTTGTCCAAGGTATCAAGTTCCTCAGATAAAGTATCTGTCCATGCTGCTGCAGCACTACACATCCAGGCCGACGCAATTGCCGGCCTTAGTAGGGTACCTGAATGTGTATAAATGGACTTCAGGATACCTTCCTGCTTTCTATCCGCAGGATCTTTTAGGGTGGCCGTATCCTGTGACGGCAGGGCTACCTTCTTAGATAAGCGTGTCAAAGCTTTGTCTACCCTAGGGGTGGATTCCCAGCGTAACCTGTCCGTTGGCGGGAAAGGATACACCATAAGCAACCGTTTGGAAATCTGCATTTTTCTATCTAGAGATTCCCAAGCTTTTTCACATAACTCATTTAACTCATGTGAAGGGGGAAAGGTCACCTCATGCCTTTTTTCCCCAAACATATAAACCCTCTTGTCAGGGACTGGGTTTTCCTCTGAGATGTGCAATACATCCTTCATTGCTATAATCATGTAGCGGATGGCTTTAGCCATTTTAGGCTGCAACTTTGCATCATCGCCATCGACACTGGAGTCAGAATCCGTGTCGATATCTGTGTCAACAATTTGGGACCCTGACGGCCTCTGCGCTGTAGGAGCAGGCATGGGTTGAGACCCTGCCTGTCCCAAGGCTTCAGCTTTATCCAACCTTTTATGCAAGGAATTAACATTATCATTTAAAACCTTTCCCCCCCCCCCCCCCCCCCCCGCACCCTACAGTGACCGGAGTGTGTGGGTTTAATGTGCAGTGCTGTGCGCTACCTCATGTGAAGACTGGAGTCTTCTGCCGCCGCTTTTGAAGTCTTCTTGCTTCTCACGCCGGCTTATGGCTCTGCGAGGGGGACGGCGGCGCGGCTCTGGGATCGGACGACCAAGGGTGCGTTCCTGTGTTCGATCCCTCTGGAGCTAATGGCGTCCAGTAGCATGACCTATCCACAGTGAGTAGGGCTGCTTCTCTCCCCTCAGTCCCACGTAGCAGAGAGTCTGTTGCCAGCAGACCTCTCTGAAAATAAAAAAATCCTAACAAAATACTTTCTATTCAGCAAGCTCAGGAGAGCTCACTAAAGTGCACCCAGCTCGTCCGGGCACAGATTCAAACTGAGGTCTGGAGGAGGGACATAGAGGGAGGAGCCAGTGCACACCAGTATTCCTAATTCTTTCTTAAAGTGCCCTGTCTCCTGCGGAACCCGTCTATTCCCCATGGTCCTTACGGAGTCCCCAGCATCCACTAGGACGTTAGAGAAAAAAGAGAAAACACACACACACACACACATTACTGTAGTTGTACTACTATTGAACTGTGTACATCTGACTATTTAAAGTCCTAGCGAGGAGGTTTCCATGCCTTTCTTTTCTGGAATACAGTAACAGATTAACTGAACTGGTGTCTTCTGTATGACATGTTCCTATTATTATATTTCCAAACCTCACATAAATAGTAGGTTTAGCAGCTAGATGTTCTACTTACCTTTGTAACATATTGAGGCCATGTCTGCCTCTGTGCAATGAAATATACAACTAGGGCAGAGGTGCCAAAACTTTTCACACAACATGTTGTTAAATCATTTACTGCACATCAATAAACAGCCATGCCTTGAGTTAAATAGCGTCCACATCCAGTCAGAATTGATCAGATGTAATAGCAGGAAAATCGGTCCTTGTAGGCCAAAGGTACAAACACACCTATGTAGGTTAAGAGCAATTTTTAACATGAAACCTGGCAATATTAAACAGAAGTTTAAATAAAGCCCCATACACACTAGCCAAGCCCCTGCTAACACAGGTATTGGCGGCGGCGGGGTGCCGACATCGGCAAGTGCATACACACTTGCCGATGTCGGCAGGGAAGGGAGCGTCAGCCGGGGGAAGGGGCAATGGCCACGTTGCATCTGCAGCATGGCTGTCGTTAACGAGGACCTCCCTCGTCTGTACATGTTCAGACGAGGGAGGGGGTCATTAACGACGTGCGGGAGCGCGCATCATTAACGATAATGAGTGAACAGTATCACGATATTATTCACAATATCGCCTAGTGTGTATGGGGCTTAAGAGTTTGTAAACATTGTTGATTGTATGGAGTACATAATAGCCAAATTGTAAATGCAATAAAATTGCATTACAAATGTGTTCAGTGCTTTACAGAAAATGCATCAGAATTCATAGGTAGTGTATGTATGTACTTCAATCAGCAAGCAAAATGTGTCAGAGTGCAGTGAGGCCTAAACTGCTTCTGCTCTGTTGCCTCAATTATTTTTTTAATTATAATGTATTCATAACTAAAAGTGCAGTTGCTTGGTAAACACAAGCAATGCATTACCCAAGGGTATAAAATTGGGTATCCGGACTCCAGGTTGACAACAAAAAGGTCGACACACCTTAGGTCGCCACCAATTGGTCGACACACCTTAGGTCGACCTTGTTCCTGTCGACCTTTTGTCCATGTCGACCTAAGGTGTGTCGACCAATTGGCGGCGACCTAAGATGTGTCGACCTGGAGTCACAGACCCATAAAATTGTAACTATAAAAATATTATCTTAACATACATAGAGAACATTTGTGAGCAAACTACTTCTAGTATAAAGAAGTTACTATATTGATTGCACATTTAGGGTTATCATGTGCACATGCTGAATTGAAAACCAAACAAAAGTTTAATATCAGTAGTTTATTAGTTCTACATTGGGCCAATAGACTCCTATCTCTGGTGAGCCATAATTCTGTCTCCTCTTGATGGCTGTGGGCAGTGATGTCTGCATGCTGGGGGCCGCCCATTGCAGGGCAAGGCCGCCCAGCATGCTGACTGCTGCCTCCCCCCCCTTCAACAAGCAGCCGTCACGATCACACCCACCATTTCCCCATCACCGCTCCAACAACGCTCCATCTCTCCCTGGAAACGGAGCATGCACCGTCCCCACCTGATTGACAGGCAGAGGCAATCGCATTTTCTGCGCCCCCCCGGATGCATGCGACTCATTCTCGTATTTTTTGATGTTGGATTGCGATCTGTGAACCAACCTGAATTAGGCCCATACTTCACAGTTTTTACTATAAAAATAAGAAAAGTACAACAGGAGATGTTGCAGCCTACCTATCTCTCATCAAAACTCAACAAAGCTCAAGCAGAATATACTGCTGCCCCTTTGTATAATGCCCACACCAGTACCATTGGGCTCATATATGATTGTGCGAATCTGGCTCTGATACTAGCCAGTGCCTCCAAAGCCATTTACCTCTTTGCATGCCACTGGTGGCGCAGTGCCACAATCTTTATACCTGTGCTGTCACTGATAACAGTGACAGAGGTAGCAAACGGGCGATTCAGTCTCTGCCCTTTCCGATCACAAGCACACCACACAAAAGAATCTGGTTAATGCTAGGTATATGGTGAAAGCCCCAACAGTAGCGCATGGGCGGTCAAGATCCGATCCCCATTTCCTTCAGAATCTAATAGTTTATTGCATGCAGACTGTTGTTCAACACAGATAGCAACAAACCTAATAGATTTACTGTGCAGGGGAGATGTCTACCCTCACTATGCACGAACTGTAAAAAAAAAAAAAAAAAAAACCAAGGAATAAGGAAGGTCATCATTGTTAATTACAGCTATACTTGTTAACTGTCTATCTATGAACCGGATACCACTACGGGTGTGGTATAAAAGATAGACAGTGTCTAGTTAGACAGTCAATAGACAGACACCATATGTTAGACAGATATTAGGTAGACGGGGTCAAAAGGTCGACATAAAAAAGGTAGACACCGTGTTTTTTGCATTTTTTGTGGTTTGTGTGGATAGTTTTGTCATCTGGGACCACCAATTGTAGAAAGGCATGCACTCGCCACAAGGTTTATAACCAGACTCCATACCGACATGGATAGAGAAGGTATGAAATAGTCCAAAAACATGTTAAATTTAAAAAAAAAAAAGTGTCTATCTTTTTTAAGTCGACCATTTTCACGTCGACCTTTTGACCCTGTCCGCCTTTTTCATGTCGACTTTTTGACCCTGTCAACCTAATGTCTGTCTAACATATGGTGTCTATCTATTGACTGTCTAACTAGACACTGTCTATCGATCAACCGGATACCACTACGATAGGACAGAGAGCAATTCTGAACCCATTAACATAGGCAGAGCATCCTGCTGTGGAACCACATACTGGTACATTTGGTGGAGGGCTTCATAAGTTGTAATATATTTTTTCTTTTCATAATTTGAGGCAAATGCTGGCAAGCACAGTTTTCTCAGTGGGGCATCAGTTGCTGTAGAGTGGTTGGTTGGGCAATTAGATGGTTTTGGAAGCAGTGATTTGCTGGTCATTGCAAAGCTTTTTCCTACCAAGGTGCATTATTCCACCATATCCTTTATGGACAGCTGACATATTGAGGGGTAATTCAATTGCCAGCAAAAGGGGTGAGTTGCTGTAGCGTTTAAATGTTGCCAATGGTAGCCCAACTTGCCCCCTTCGCCCATCCAATTCACATCATTATTCGCTCAAAAGTGCTCACGATTCTATGGGGTAGCAAACACTTTTGAGCGAGATCCAGTCACCGTAAAGAGCAGCAGCAGGTGTATTGATAATTTGGCTGTGCAAGAGACTCACTGGCAATTGAATTCCCCCATCGTGTATCAGAAAATTGCTGCATTTCAGAATATGCACTGAAAGCAGAAATAAACAGTACTGCACCCTTTACATGTTTGTGCGGGAGGCATTCAATTTGCTGCCTGTCAAGAGACTGACTGACCGCAAGTCAAAATCCCCACACAGGTGGTGGTCTATGCCACCACCTAAGTGGGAAGATAACCCTTTACTGGGCCCGAAGCGCGGCGAGCCCGCGAGGGGACACACTGCGCTCGCCGCTGGTATCCCATACGGCGTCGGTCTCCTTACCACCGGGATATCATACTGAATCCGTTTGTGCTGCTGTCTCAGGATGTGATCAGCTGCATATACACTGCACCTTACCAGAGACATGCTCAGTATATAACACAGACCAACTAATTACACTGCAAAGTAGACAAGTTCAGTAGTCCTTTAATATTTATTAACAAACAAAAAGACCAGACAAAACCTTTACCAAAAATTATGAAAAGACCACATTATGGGAGAATTGAAACAGGTATATAACACTTGCATAGCTTTTACACAATGAGCCCCACTGGCAGGGTATACACAGTGACAGCATGTAGGTTACTCTCTGCAGCACAGTCACAGAGAGGACACTGCATATAGCTGCATGGCTGCAAAAGGGAACCCGCTACACCCACCACAGGGCGCCCACTACCCACACACCGCGGAAAGCTGCCTAGGGGGAGGCAATGTCAGTCCTCACCTGCCCGGTTATGTGCACCCTCTGCGCGGCTATGAGAACCCTGAGCGCCGCCATCGTTGTCAGTGGGAAGCAAGCTTCACCTTTCCCCCGGCACTGTGGGCGTGGTATAGCAACAAGCAGCCAATCAGACGTCCGGAAGAGCAGCGTGGGTGACACTCCCCCACGCGTGTCACTGTCCTTGAGAGTGTCCGTCCGCTTGGAGTGGGACCGGTAGCTGCCGCTGTGGTCTCTGTACCACGTGTAATCACGCCGCCCCGTATATAGGGTCACTATACACCTAGCCCGTGTTGTCCGGCGTCCCTCTGGTCACGTGATGTGAGTGAGCCGGCGACGCTGTGGCAGCCGTGGTTACAGCGGGAGAGGTCACTGCGCGTGTTGCAGGACGGAGTACATTACACTGGTACCTGGCAGGCAGCTGTGTGGCTCAGTATATGGGAGCAGGATACTGTATCATACTTGCCTACCTGACCCTTTCCAGACGGTTGGTTCTATATCGGAGGGGCTGAAGGGACCTTGTGACGTATTGAGGGGAGGAGCTACGTGCGAACAGGGTACCCGAAAAGTACGCTCGCCACGCTTCGGGCACGGTGGCTCGCTCCGCTCACCACCTAATTACTAAAGGTAATAGTTGGTGGCGTGGATAGTAGAGGAACTATCCCGCTGGCTTAGCTCCTCCCCCTTGGGTCGTAACTCCTCCCCCTTACGGAAAAGGTCCCTTAGCCCACTTGATTCTAGCATCTACCCTTTCCAGACCCTCCAACATGACCCACCCCACTAGGTACAAAATGCTCTGTTTCTGGACTTCCCTCTTAATTTATGATTCCCATCACCTGTGTTGAACTAGTTAAATAATAAGAAAGCTGTTTCTTCACAGGTGATGGCAATCATAAATTAAGAGGGAAGTCCAGAAACTGAGCATTTTGTACCTAGTGGGGTGGGTCATGTTGGAGGGTATGCTTTTCCATGAGGGAGAAAATGCTCTGTTCCTGGACTTGCCTGGTAATGTATGATTGCCATCACCTGTGGTGAAACACCTTTCTTATCGATTGACTAGCTCACCACAGGTGATGGCAATCATACATTAATTACCAGGCAAGTCCAGGAACAGAGCATTTTCTCCCTTATGGAGAGGGTCAGGTAGGCAAGTATGTACTGTACACATACCTCAAAACATTACTCTCTCCAGTTGAGACACAATGCTCTGCTTCTGGACTTTCTCTGTGATTGCCAGCACCTGTGTTGAACAGGTTAATGGATAAGAAAGGTGTTTCACTACAGGTGATAGCAATCATACATTATGAGGGAAGTCCAGGAGCAGAGCATTGTGTCCCTCCTGGAGAGGGTCATGTTGGGAGGTATGTATACATGTACACAGCAGAAGGGGAAAATAATTGGCATACTCTACATAAATTGTAGTTTAACAAAAACAGCTTGCTGCTTTGGGGTATATTTACTAAGGTGTGAGTTTTGTAGAAGTGGAGATGTTGCCCATAGCAACCAATCAGATTCCACTTGACATTTATCTAGCTGCTTCTAGAAGATAATAGCTAGAATCTCATTGGTTGCTATGGGCAACATCACTTCTAAAAAAAACCTCACACATTAGTAAATAATAAATATACCCCCAAGGAGTCTATGGGGAGGGGGTAAGTAGTTTAATCCTACCATAAAACCTACGGGGCTAAGGCTAACTTCCCAGGGCCTAAACACCCACCCCCACCTGGAACCTAACTGTAACTCAAATACTTATGTTCGGGTTGTCTTTGTTCCGGCGTCGGTCTCCTGAGTGATGACAGGATTCTGGTGTCCGTCACGTGACCGCGGGGATACCAAACGCATCCCCTACACCAGGCATGTCCAAACTGCGGCCCTCCAGCTGTTGAGAAACTAAATATCCCAGCATGCACTGACACAGCTTTTGCATTCTCTGACAGCAAAACTGTGTCAGGGCATGCTGGGATATGTAGTTTCACAACAGCTGGAGGGCCGCAGTTTGGACATGCCTGCCCTACACAGACCTCAGTGTGACTAGTTTTAGGAGGAGATGTACTAGTAGTGAAAAGAGTGGAAAAGTGAGCCAGTGGAGAAGTTGCCCATGGCAACCAATCAGCTGCTCTGTATAATTTTTGAAGTAAGCAAATTATAAATGTTACTTCAATGCTGATTGGTTGCCATGGGCAACTTCTCGACACTGGCTCACTTCTCCACTGCTTTGTACATCTGCCCCCTATTCTCTAACCTTTTACCCGCCAAGTTTCTACAAGCAGAACACTGGCCTTGTGAAGCTGTAATTGTATGTTGGTCTATTCAAGCAGCAGTGAAAAGCCCTTTTCATTGCTTCGTATTATTCACAAAAGGGGGTACCGAGGAGAAATATAAACAATAGCTTCCGTCTTTAGGGCTGCCCCCACTGGGAGGGGGTAGCCAGGTCAGCACAGGACAAAAGAGGCTTTGAGTGGGGAGTGACTGGGTGTTCGTATCATAGCCACGCTCCTTACTGTACAATTCTGGTAACTGGCATTGTATAGTGGGAAGCAAGGCTACGATGACGAGATTTTTTCAGTGCAAATCACGTCATCAGCCAGCCGGTCCACCTTCTTTACTCCGTAAGTGGGTGGCTCCACAATACTTGCCTACTTTCCTAGGGGACAGGAAGGTCCACTGATTTTCGGGAGCCTCCTGGAAGTTCCAGGAGAATAGGCAAGTATGATATAAACTAATCAGGGGCACCGCTTTGGAAATCTGATATATCTCTACTCCATACAGAAGTAGGAGTAGAGTAATTCAGAGAAGCACAGAAAGCTCAGCTTTCCATTTCACTTCTAAAAAAAAACCATTGCCATCTCAGGATGGTGTGATGTGGGGATGTAGCCATTCACAATACCAACGCCGGAATCGTGAGTGCTGGACAGCCCGACAGTCTTCATGCCGACTAATATTGACTATTCCCACTCGTGGGTGTCCATGACACCCATAGAGTGCAAATAGAGCCTGTGGCGAGCCACTGAGCCCGCTATGTGGCGAGCGCAGCGAGCCCATAAAGGGACTAGTTTCGCTCGCTCCCCTGCCGGCATTCTTGAGAACGGGGTCGGTATGTGACCTCTGGGATCCCAAACGCCGGTCTCCCAACATCAACCCGTGATGTGCCTCCTGACAGGAGAAAACAGCAAAGACTGCTAACTTCCTATTCTTCCCGCCCCCTACTCAGACTCCAGCCAATCACAGGTGCACAAGGAATTGGTTGATGTGCAGTCACGCTGGACAGTATAGTTCACCTACAGGAAGAGTCGAGATCAGCTACCTGTTGCCTGGTCTAAGTAGTTACAGTAAAAAGTGATGAGTAGTGATAAATAGAACATCTTATAATAGAGGGAAAGCTGCAGTGCAGCAGCATGGAAGTCACCACCAGGGCTGTAAACCGGGATCCGGTCTGAAGATCGACAGTGTCTAGGTCGACAATGTTTAGGTCGACAGTCACTAGGTCGACATGGATGGAAGGTCGACAGGGTTTCTAGGTCGACAGGTCTAAAGGTCGACATGAGTTTTTCACTTTTTTTTTTTTTTTCATACTTAACGATCCACGTGGACTACGATTGGAACGGTAAAGTGTGCCGAGCGAAGCGAAGGCACCATGCCCGAAGCATGGCGAGCGAAGCGGTGCACTAATTTGGGATCCCGGTCACTTTACGAAGAAAACGACACCAAAAAAAAAAAAATCCTCATGTCGACCTTTAGACCTGTCGACCTAGCACATGTCGACCTAGAAACCCTGTCGACCTTCCATCCATGTCGACCTAGTGACTGTAGACCTAAACATTGTCGACCTAGATACTGTCGATAAAACGAACCACACCCTGTAAACCGGGATCCGCTTCCTGCTGTAGGTGACCAGTCTCCTCCACACTGTCCTATGGACCTCCCAACCAGGAACACCTGCTGCTACTGTCCTAGCTACTGGTTGCAGGGTGTCATCAGCACCTACAATGGATCAGGGTATCCTTACATTGGACACCTCCACCACTGGGAGACACAGTAGGCAAGTTACCCGGGACCCCACCAATCCTTTAAACGCAGTTGCCGTGCAGAGCAGGACCGCACTACCAACT
This sequence comes from Pseudophryne corroboree, assembly GCF_028390025.1. Taxonomy (NCBI): domain Eukaryota; kingdom Metazoa; phylum Chordata; class Amphibia; order Anura; family Myobatrachidae; genus Pseudophryne; species Pseudophryne corroboree. The sequence goes on along the minus strand of NC_086445.1, from coordinate 378,749,443 downwards.
GCAGAATGTGATGTGTAGTCTGAGCAGGCAGCAGAGCTTTACAGCACTACAGTCAGTGCCAGCAGCATGGGAGAGAGGAGGGGATGAGACCTTACTATACAGCAGCCAGCATATACGGTGAGAGTGACTCAGGGAAAGGGCACTGTCTCACTGTCCTGTATGTGTGTGACTATATTTGTGACCAGGGGTGTAACTAAAAGTTTGTGGGCCCCATAGCAAAATATTGAAAGGGTCCCTCCCCCACAAAATAAATACCAGGCACTGCAGGCTTACCCCTTCAGCACCTCGCTGCGGTGCAGCACAAGTCATTACCTGCTGAAGGGGATAGAGAGACGCAGGGCGGTAGCGAAGGGATAGAGAGATGCAGGATGGTAGGGAGAGGACAGGGAGGCACAGGGTGGTAGGGAGGGGTCAGGAATGTGCAGGGTGATAGGGAGGTGCAGGGTAGTAGGAAGGGGATAGAGACATGCAGGGTGGTAATAAGGTGTCAGAGAGGCGCAGGGCGGTAGGGAGGGGACAGAGTCCTGGGGCAGAAGGGAGGGGACAAGGAGGCGTGGGGGGGGCAGGGAGGCACAGGACGGTCGGGAGGGGACAGGGAAGTACATGGCGATAGGGAGGGGACAGGGAGGTGCAGGGCTGTAAGGAGAGAACAGGCAGGCGCAGGACAGTAGGGAGGGGACGGGAGCGCAGGCGGTAGAGAGGAGGCGAGGTAGGGGACGGAAGCGCAGGGCGGTAGGGAGGGGACAGGGAGGCACAGGATGGTAGGGAGGGGACAGGGAAGCCCAGGGCGGTAGGGAGGGGATAGGCAGGTCCAGTGAGGCACAGGACAGTAGGGAGGGGACAGGGAGGCACAGACACAGGAAGCCTGATCCTTGTACATCTTATGCTAGCCATACATCAGGAAGATACATACTTCAGGAAGATATCGTTCCAACCAGCCAACTGGCAGTGTGTGGGAGGAAACGATTATCAGCCGTTTGCGCAGATCGGCGCAGATGAAGGACCAGAGCTGATGGTGCATGTCACTGTCACTACCCTTCCCTACCGGCACACGCGATGACTCTGTCCCCCATCCCCCGACACCTGTTCACCCCCACCGATACCTGCTCTCAAGCACCTCAGTACAGCCGGCTGCGGCACTGTGCATAGATAGATACCTGTCAGTGGCAGCAACTGAGTGGCAGGGGAGTGGCAGTGCTGATCTGCAGTGTCCCCAGCTAGCACAGCACCTGCAAACACCCAGCTCCCCCCACTTCCGCGCGAGCACCACCCTCTGGGCACCTTCAGTGTCCTCTGCCCGCACACCGTGATCATCTGGCACCTTATAAACACCCCCTGCCATGCTGTGAACACCACCCGGGAGAGCACCTGCAGTGTCCTCTGCATGCACCACCTGGCGATCACCTACCCGCCTATACAGCAGGACTCAGGAGCCTAAGCAGGGGTTGAGACAACAGCAACAGGTCTGCGCCCAACCCACCACCCCCGCCTGTACTCTCATACAGCGGCAACTTCTGAAGATAGCAGAGGGAGAGGCAGCAGCAGCTCCACGTCCGACCCCCCGTGCCCGTACAGCTGCCACTGTGCACACCCCCAAAAAAAACCTATACACTTCCACCTGTGACAGCAGGACTGTCACCCCGGGTTCCGTGCCAGCAGCGGAGATAACTTCTGCTGGTGAGTGATGTGCTGGCAGCAGTCGCTGCAGAGGGCAACAGATAGAAGCAGCAGCACCACAGCTAATTAAACCTGATGCCTCGCATCTCTGTTTCTCGTACGTCCTAGAGGATGCTGAGGACTCCAAAAAGACCATGGGGTATAGACGGGATCCGCAGGAGACATGGGCACTTTAAGACTTTAAAAGGGGTGTGAACTGGCTCCTCCCTCTATGCCCCTCCTCCAGACTCCAGTTATATTCTGTGCCCAGAGAGACTGGTCACACACTGAGGAGCTCTCCTGAGTTTCTCGGAAAATACTTTGTTAGGTTTATTATTTTCGGTGAGCACTGCTGGCAACAGGCTCCCTGCTTCGTGGGACTGAGGGGAGAGAAGCAGACCTACTTCTGTGAGTTTAAAGGCTCTGCTTCTTAGGCTACTGGACAACATTAGCTCCAGAGGGTCTGATCACTTGGTTCGCCTAGCTGCTTGTTCCCGGAGCCGCGCCGTCGTCCCCCTCACAAAGCCAGAAGAAAGAAGCCGGGTGGGTAAAAGAAGACAAGAATACTTCAGTTAAGACGGCAAAAGACTTCACTGTCTCTGAGGTACTGCGCAGCGGTCGCGCAGCGCGCCATTGCTCCCACACACAAGCGGCACTACAAGGGTGCAGGGCGCAGGGGGGGAGCCCTGGGCGGCAATGAAACCTCACTATCTATCCTGGCATAAGAGGTATACAGTGCATAGGCACTGTATACAGACCCCCGCCAGTATAAATATCTAGAAAATAGCGGGGCTGAAGCGCGCCATTAAGGGGGCGTGGCTTAGCCCTCACAGCTCTAACCAGCGCCATTTTCTCCTCACAGAGACGCTGTCCCTGCCAAAGCACTGCTGAAGAGGTCACAGTGGAAAACTGAGGGGGGGGGGGGGCACAGTGTTTTAGTGCAATATATGTGAAAAGTAAAGCACAATATATAGGGAGCATGGTGTAAAAGTGCTGGTAAATGTCTTCTGTGTATCCCTGACACAAATTAGTCAGTGTAATGTCGGTGGGTGTTTAGAACATCTGTGTTGGCATGTCTGAGGCTGAGTACTCTGCCACAAAAAAATGGCTATGGGAATGTCCTGATGGTACTTGGTTCATGTAAATAAGTGTCCACATGTCAGTAGATGTATGTTTTTCCAAAGAGAAAACTATATGGGAGACACAGACGTGGGTGGGTGACCCTGTCGGCACTAACAAATCTGACTGGGTAAAAATTGACAAAGCTATACCTGTATGTAAATATATATAATATATTTCCCTCAGACCCCTCGGGGTCGCAAAAAAAAGAAATGTTATTTTGCCCAGTTACTACTCCCTGATATCGACACGAATACTATTTCTTATGTCGACCATAATGTTTCCTGATTAGATCCGAAAAAATCAGCATTCAGGACATGTTTCATACACATTAAGAACGTATTAATGTCACTAGGGACCCTGCTGTTCCTGACAAAAAAAAAATATATATATATAGATATATGTGTGTGTATATGTGTATTTAAATGTGCATAAGGGTTTATAATGAATGCTGAAGTGAAGTTATTCCTTTTCATGTGCTGGGCGCTCTGTTGAAAAAACTCTAGGTCAGCCGTGACAAGGTGGTTACAAATCCTCACGAGGAGGCCGAGTGTTTGTTCTTTCCCCGCTGTGGATAGAATAAAGTGAGAGTCAACCCCTGTTCTGCACGGGGCCCTGTCACAGAGGATCGTATACAGGAAGCTAAGTGATATTTTAATTATATACGTTGATTATACTTGCAGTACATGCACATGGGGGAGTGCTTGTGTCCAGAAATGGTCGGTTACTTTGTCATCCGATATAATTACCCTGGGGAGAGATGTGTTAAGTTGTGTCATATCTAGAACAGTGTAGCATACTACCGTGCGACTACAAGGGATTTGGAACTTATGGGTTTGCGAGCCAATTCCATGGCGGTCTCGGCTAGGAGGGCGTTGTGGATTCACCAAGGGGATGCTGGTGCTGACTCCCAGAAGAAGCGGAGTCTCTTCCCTATGAAGGTGAAGCCTGGTTTGGTGATGGCTTTGTTAATATGCTCGCTGCAGATACCACTGGTAAGTCTACCTTCTTATCCTAGGCTACCTCACTACGGTTGGAAACACATTATTGTAGGATGCAGTCATTTCGACCGAATGGATAAGGATTCCCTTTTCTTTACAGGTAAAGGAAGGTTAAAAGAGGTAGGAGGTCAGCTACCTTTTTTCAAGTTCACAGGCAGAACTCGTCCTGTGTTTTCTGCCACGTCCACCGCAGGACGTTGGGTCTATTTTGCAGGAGCCCACACCGGTGGGACCACGTCTAAAACTCTTCAGTCAGCCCTGGAAAGGACATGGACCAGTGAGTTAAGGATAGAGTCCCTAGTGGGACATCCGGGAGTTTTTCCAGACGTTTCCCCTCATTGATTTTTTCAAATAGACTTTACCGATTCTCCTCTGGACAGGGAGGTAGTAAGTGAAGCAATACAAGAGTTGTGTCAGGATCAGGTCATTGTCCTGCTGTCCCGGTCAAAAAAAAAAAAAAAGAGGAGAAGCTGTTGTTCAAGCTTTTTCGTGCTTCCGAGGCCGGACGACTCGGTCAGACCAAATCCTATATCTGAAATCTCAAATTTCCTACTTAAAATCCATGATGGATTCTCTCATGGCAGGTTTCTCTACCCTGAAAATGGAGAAAGGAGGCCTAATTACAGTTTCTTTCGCATTAGGCTTACCTGAGGTTTGCAATTCAGGATTGTTGTTACCAATTCACCAGAGTAATGGCGGTATGATGGGTTTCCTTCGATAGTAAGGAGACATAATTATTCTGTACTGGATCGCTCTCCGGATTACGGAGGGATCAAGAAGCCAAATGGTAAAAAACGTTGTTTCTCCCTGACAGTTCTTCGACAGCAGAAGTTGCCAAAATCCCTGTTGGTTCCAACGACGCGGTGGTCGGCTTGGGAAATATTATTTTATTCCAGTGAAAAAAGCTCTGAGGATTCAGAGTCTGGTCAGACCTGCAACAGGGTCAATCCTTCAATACATTCAGTTACTGGAAAAGAGGGTTGCGGCCTACGAGGCCATTCAGTGGTCAGCTTGCATGCCAGAGTGTTAGCGGGACCTGTTGGACAAGTGGTCCGGTTCCCACCTGGGATAATCATGGTTTCAAGACCAGAATATCACTCCTGTGGTAGCGGCGCAATTCTCACCGAGAACAAGGGTCAAGTTAGGATACTTGTCACCACGATAACGGTCTGGAGTTAAGGGCCGCTTATAACGGTTTTCTACAAACAAAGACCGGAGAAGAAATGGCGGAAGCCAGAAAGCTTTGTCGTGGGGCGACGAAAACGTTACGCGCTCTGTCAGCGATGTTCATTCCAAGAGTGGACAACGGGGAAGCAAACTTCCTCGGCGGACACGTTCTCCACCCAGGAGAGTGGAGTCTTCATCAAGCGAGTGTCACAGAAATGACAAGTTTTGGGGAATTCCACAAATAGACAAGATGGCGTCTCGCCTCGACAAGAAACATCAGAGATATTGTTCCAGGTCGAGGGTCCCTCAAGTGATAGCGGTGGACGCCCTAGTGACACCGTGGGTGTTTCGGTCGGTCTATGTGTTCCCTCCACTTACACTCTTTCCAAAGATGCTAAAAGATCATACGAAGAACAAAGGTTCAGGTGTTCCTCATTCTTCCAGACTGGTCATGGAGGGCTGGTATCCGGATCTTCAGGAATTACTCATAGGAGTTATCTGACCTCTTCCTCTAAGAGAGGATCTGTTACAGCAGGGGCCGTGTGTGTTCCAGGACGTACCACGGTTTCCATTGACGGCCTAAGGGTTGAATGCCAGATCCCAACCTGAAGGGGTATTCCCAGTGAAGTCATCCCTACTCTTCTTCAGGCAGAAAAGAAGTAACGTTACAACATTACCGCCATTTGTGGAGAAAGTATGTGTCTTGGTGTGAATCCAAGAAAGTTCCTACGGAAGTATTCCAGTTGGGTCGTTTTCTCCATTCTTTTCTTACAAGATCGTGTGGACGCGGGTCTTAAGTTGGGCTCGATTGAGGTTCAGTTTTCAGCCTTATCGGGTTTCTTCCTACAACAATTAGCCTCCTTTTCCAGAGGTTCAAACTTTCGTTAAAGGAGTGTTGCACATCCATATTCCCTTGTGTCCCTGTGGCACCATGGGATCTTACCGTGGTGTTGCGGTTCCTGCAATTTCATTGGTTGAATTTGTTCAATAAGGTTGAGTGGAAATTCCTCACTTGGAAATTGGTCATGTGGTTGGCTTTGACATCCGCAAGTCGGGTATCTAAATTAGCGGTTTGTCTCACAAGAGCCCTGTTTAATCTTCCATGAAGATAGAGCAGAGTTGAGAACTCGTCGGCACTTTCTGTCAAAAGTGGTTTCATTGCTTCACATGGACCAACCTAGTGTGATGCCGGTGGCTACTGACGCCTGGGCGACATCGAAATATCTCGATGTGGTCTAAGTTTTTGAAACTCTATGTTGCCAGAATGGCTCAGATTAGGAAAACTGACGCCCTGTTTATCCTGGATGTTCCCAACGAGATTGGGTTTCCTGCTGCGAAGCAGACTATTCCACGCTGGATCTGTGATACGATTCAGCAGGCTCATTCTACGGCTGGATTGCCGTTACCGAAATCGGTGTAGGCCCATTCTACCAGAAAGGTGGGCGCGTTCTGGGCGGCTACCCGAGGGGTCTTGGTATTACAGCTTTGCCGAGCGGCTCCTTGGTCGGGTACAAACACTTTTGCGAGGGTTACAAGTTTGATACCCTGGCTGCTGAGGACCTCATGTTGGTCAATCGTGCTGCAGAGTCGTCCGCACTCTCCCGCCCGTTCTGGAGCTTTGGTATAAACCCCATGTTCCTTTTGGAGTCCCCAGCATCCTCTAGGACGTATGAGAAAATAGGATTTCTCTAACGTCCTAGTGGATGCTGGGGACTCCGTAAGGACCATGGGGATAGACGGGCTTCGCAGGAGACATGGGCACTTTAAGAAAGAATTTAGGTTCTGGTGTGCTCTGGCTCCTCCCTCTATGCCCCTCCTCCAGACCTCAGTTTGATACTGTGCCCAGAGCGAGCTGGGTGCTTTTCAGTGAGCTCTCCTGAGTTTGCTGAGAGAAAGTATTTTGTTAGGTTTTTTATTTTCAGGGAGCTCTGCTGGCAACAGACTCCCTGCATCGTGGGACTGAGGGGAGAGAAGCAGCCCTACTCTCTGAAGCTAGGTCCTGCTTCTTAGGCTACTGGACACCATTAGCTCCAGAGGGATCGTACGCAGGATCTCACCCTCGCCGTCCGATCCCAGAGCCGCGCCGCCGTCCCCCTCGCAGAGCCGGAAGACAGAAGCCGGGTGAGTATGAGAAGCAAGATGACTTCGAAATCGGCGGCAGAAGACTCCGTTCTTCACTGAGGTAACGCACAGCACTGCAGCTGTGCGCCATTGCTCCCACACACCTCACATTCTCCGGTCACTGTAAGGGTGCAGGGGGGGAGGGGGGGGGGGGGGGGGCGCCCTGGGCAGCATCCTGGGCAGCATTTGGACCTCTTTTTGGCAAAAGTAATCATATATACAGTTGGGCACTGTATATATGTATGAGCCCCCGCCAAGAAAGTGTATATTTAAGCGGGACAGAAGCCCGCCGTCGAGGGGGCGGGGCTTCTTCCTCAACACTCACCAGCGCCATGTTTTTTCTCCACAGCACCGCTGAGAGGAAGCTCCCCCGTCTCTCCCCTGCTTATACCACGGTAGAAGAGAGGGTTTTAAAGAAGAGGGGGGGCACATAATTCGGCGCAGATAATAACAGCGCTACTGGGTAAACATTAAATTGCTGTGTTTTTTCCTGGGTCATATAGCGCTGGGGTGTGTGCTGGCATACTCTCTCTCTGTCTCTTCAGAGGGCCTTGTGGGGGAATTATCTTCAGATGAGCATTCTCTGAGTGTGTGGTGTGTCGGTACGTGTGGGTCGACATGTCTGAGGTAAAAGGCTCTCCTAAGGAGGTGATGGAGCAAATGTGTGGGTGTGTGGTGTCTCCGTCGACAACGCCGACACCTGATTGGATATGTGAAATTAAGTGCTGAGGTAAATTTATTGCACAAAAGATTAGAGAACAGACAGGGAATCCACCCATGTCTGTCCCTATGTCGCAGAGACCTTCAGAGTCTCACAACGCTCACTATCCAAAATAATAGACACTGATATCGACACGGAGTCTGACTCCAGTGTCGACTACGATAATGCAAAGTTACAGCCAAAATGGCAGGAAACTATTCAATATTTCATGAAGAAAAACAGCGGGAATCTCCAGACAAGAAGCTGCAGCTTCCCACAAAGAATTCTCAGGGAGTATCCTTTCCCTACTAGGGCCAGGATACGATGGGAATCTTCCCCTAGGGTGGACAAAGCTTGTCACGTTTACCCAAAAGGTAGCACTGACTTAACAGCTATCCTCAGGGATCCTGCAGATAGCATGCAGTAAAAGTACTTTGAAGTCCATTTACACACATGCTGGTACACTACTCAGACCGGCGATTGTGTCGGCATGGGGTTATAGCGCTGTAGCAGCGTGGACATTGAGACCCTAGTATGTGTATACATATGTATATATATATATATATATATATATATATATAAAAGATGCTGTCATATATATATATATATATATATATATATAAAACATGCCCAAAGAGACATTAGTCTACTGGGTTCTAGAGTCAACGCTATGTCGATTTCTGCTAGACGTGTCCTGTGGAACATGCACAGGTGATGCCGACTAAAAGAGGCATATGCAAGGTTTACCTTACAAGGCTGAGGAATACTGTGGAGAAGGGCTCTCGGACCTGGTCTCCACAGCTATAGCTGGTAATTCTGATCTTTTGCCTTATATTCCCGCACAGCCTAAGAAAGCACGACATTATCAAATGCAGTCCTTTCGATCACAAAGCAAGAAAGTCCGAGGTGCGTCCTTTCTTGCCAGAGGCAGGGGCAGAGGAAAGAAGCTGCACAACACAGCTAATTCCCAGGAACAGAAGTCATCCCCGGCCTCTACAAAATCCACCGCAGGTCGCTGGGGCTCCACAGGCGGAAGTAGGCCTGGTGGGGGCACGTCTTCGAAACTTCAGCCACAAGTGGGATCACTCCCACGTGGATCCCTGGGCAATAAAAATTGTGTCTCAGGGTTACAAGCTGGAAGTCGAAGAGATGCCCCCTCACCGATACCTCAAATCGGCCCGACCAGCTTCCCCCCACGAGAGGGAAATAGTGTTAACTGCATTTCACAAATTGTATCTTCAACAGGTGGTGGTCAAGGTTCCCCTCCTTCAACAGGGAAGGGGTTATTATTCGACCATGTTTGTAGTCCCGAAACCGGATGGTTCGGTCAGACCCATATTGAATTTAAAATCCCTGAACATATACCTGAAAAGGTTCAAGTTCAAGATGGAATCGCTGAGAGCGGTCATCGCAAGCCTGGAAGGGGGGGATTTTATGGTGTCTCTGGACATAAAGGATGCATACCTTCATGTCCCCATTTATCCACCTCATCAGGCGTACCTCAGATTTGTGGTACAGGATTGTCATTACCAATTTCAGACGTTGCCATTTGGTCTCTCCACGGCACCGAGAATATTTACCAAGGTAATGGCGGAAATGATGGTACTCCTGAGGAAGCAAGGGGTCACAATTATCCCATACTTGGACAATCTCCTCATAAAGGCGAGATCAAGAGAGCAGTTGCTGATCAGCGTAGCACTTTCTCTGGAAGTGTTACGGCAACACGGCTGGATTCTAAATATTCCAAAGTCGCAGTTGGTTCCTACGACAAGTCTGCCTTTCCTGGGCATGATTCTAGACACAGACCAGAAAAGGGGTTATCTTCCGATAGAGAAAGCTCAGGAACTCATGACACTGGTTAGGAACCTGGACACTGGTTATTAAAACCAAAACAGGTGTCAGTGCATCACTGCACTCGAGGCCTGGGAAAGATGGTGGCATCATAGAGGCCATTCCCTTCGGCAGGTTCCATGCGAGGACCTTTCAATGGGACTTACTGAACAAGTGGTCCGGATCACATCTTCAGATGCATCGGTTAATCACCCTATCCCCCAGGGCCAGGGTGCCTCTTCTGTGGTGGCTGCAGAGTGCTCACCTTCTAGAGGGCCGCAGATTCGGCATTCAGGACTGGGTCCTGGTGACCACGGATGCAAGCCTCCGAGGGTGGGGAGCAGTCACACAGGGAAGAGATTTCCAAGGTCTGTGGTCAAGTCAAGAGACTTGCCTTCACATCAACATCCTGGAACTAAGAGCCGTATACAACGCCCTGCATCAAGCGGAGAACTTGCTTCGCGACCAACCGGTTCTGATTCAGTCAGACAACATCACCGCAGTGGCTCATGTAAACCGACAAGGCGGCACAAGGAGCAGAGTGGCGATGGCGGAAGCCACCAGAATTCTTCGCTGGGCGGAGAATCACGTAAGCGCACTGTCAGCAGTGTTCATCCTGGGAGTGGACAACTGGGAAGCAGACTTCCTCAGCAGACACGACCTCCACCCGGGAGAGTAGGGACTTCATCAGGAAGTCTTCGCACAGATTACAAGTCGGTGGGGACTGCCACAGGTGGACATGATGGCATCCCGCTTCAACAAAAAGCTACAGAGGTATTGCGCCAGGTCAAGAGACCCTCAGGCGATAGCTGTAGACGCCTGGTGACACCGTGGGTGTTCCAGTCGGTCTATGTATTCCCTCCTCTTCCTCTCATACCCAAGGTGCTGAGGATAATAAGAAAAAAAGGAGTGAGAACAATACTCATTGTTCCAGATTGGCCACGAAGGACTTGGTATCCAGATCTGCAAGAAATGCTCACAGAGGACCCGTGGCCTCTTCCTCTAAGACAGGACTTGTTGCAACAGGGGCCCTGTCTGTTCCAAGACTTGCCGCGGCTGCGTTTGACGGCATGGCGGTTGAACGCCGGATCCCAGCAGAGAGAGGCATTCCGGATGAGGTCATTCCTACGCTGATAAAGGCTGGGAAGGACGTAACAGCTCAACATTATCACCGTATATGGCGAAAATATATTGCTTGGTGTGAGGCCAGGAATGCCCCTACGGAGGAATTCCAGCTGGGCTGTTTCCTTCACTTCTTACAGTCAGGAGTGAATTTGGGCCTAAAATTGGGTTCCATTAAGGTCCAGATTTCGTCCCTATCCATTTTCTTTCAAAAGGAGTTGACTTCTCTACCTGAAGTTCAGACGTTTGTAAAGGGAGTGCTGCATATTCAGCCCCCTTTTGTGCCTCCAGTGGCACCTTGGGATCTTAACGTGGTGTTGAGTTTCCTGAAATCCCACTGGTTTGGACCACTCCAAACGGTGGAGTTGAAATATCTCACGTGGAAGGTGGTCATGCTATTAGCCTTGGCTTCGGTTAGGCGTGTGTCAGAGTTGGCGGCTTTGTCACATAAAAGCCCCTATCTGGTTTTCCATGCGGACAGAGCAGAATTGCGGACCCGTCTAATTTCTGCCGATAGTGGTTTCATCCTTTCATATAAACCAACCTATTGTGGTGCCTGTGGCTACTACTGACTTGGAGGATTCCGAGTTGCTTGATGTGGTCAGGGCTTTGAAGGTTTATGTAGCTAGAACAGCTAGGGTCAGGAAAACAGAGTCTTTGTTTCTCCTGTATGCTTCCAACAAGCTTGGTGCTCCTGCTTCAAAGCAAACTATTGCTCGCTGGATCTGTAACACGATTCAGCAGGCTCATTCTGCTGCTGGATTGCTGCTGCCAAAATCAGTTAAGGCCCATTCCACTAGGAAGGTGGGCTCTTCTTGGGCGGCTGCCCGAGGGGTCTCGGCATTACAGCTTTGCCGAGCGGCTACTTGGTCAGGTTCAAACACTTTTGCAAAGTTCTACAAGTTTGATACCCTGGCTGAGGAGGACCTTGTGTTTGCTCAATCGGTGCTGCAGAGTCATCCGCACTCTCCCGCCCGTTTGGGAGCTTTGGTATAATCCCCATGGTCCTTACGGAGTCCCCAGCATCCACTAGGACGTTAGAGAAAATAAGATTTTACTTACCGGTAAATCTATTTCTCGTAGTCCGTAGTGGATGCTGGGCGCCCGTCTCAAGTGCGGACTTCTTCTGCAATGCTTGTATATAGTTATTGCTTCAATAAGGGTTATGTTATGGTTGCATCAGGGTTGGACCTGATGCTCTGTTGTTGTCATACTGTTGACTGGTTGTTATAAACTCATGTTATATGGTGTGATTGGTGTGGCTGGTATGTATCTTGCCTTGGATTACCAAAATCCTTTCCTAGTACTGTCAGCTCTGCCGGGCACAGTTTCTCTAACTGAGGTCTGGAGGAGGGACATAGAGGGAGGAGCCAGAGCACACCAGAACCTAAATTCTTTCTTAAAGTGCCCATGTCTCCTGCGGAGCCCGTCTATCCCCATGGTCCTTACGGAGTCCCCAGCATTCACTACGGACTACGAGAAATAGATTTACCGGTAAGTAAAATCTTATTTTTAATACCTACCGGTAAATCCTTTTCTCTTAGTCCGTAGAGGATGCTGGGCGCCCGTCCCAGTGCGTACTGTATCTGCAGTTATTAGTTTTGGTTACACACATGCTGTGTTTCTTTTCAGTCGGCCTGTTGCTAACGTTATTCATGCCGTGGCATACATTATGTTATTATTGGTGGTGTTTACACACAGGTTGTGTTACGTTTTCTGGCAGCATATTGCTGCACATTCTTCATGCTGTCAGCTGGTGTTCTATTGAATGCCATGTTCTGCGGCATGCTGGAGGTGTGAGCTGGTTTGATGCTCACCGTGGTTTAAATCATAAATTCTTTCCTCGAAATGCCCGTCTTCCTGGGCACAGTTCATAACTGGAGTGTGGAGGATGGGCATAGAGGGAGGAGCCAGTTCACACCCCTTTTAAAGTCTTAAAGTACCCATGTCTCCTGCGGATCCCGTCTATACCCCATGGTCCGTTTGGAGTCCCCAGCATCCTCTACGGACTAAGAGAAAAGGATTTACCGGTAGGTATTAAAATCCTATTATTACTACCCCCCCCCCCCCCACACACACACACACACCCCCCTCCAAAACAGCACACAGGGTACTGTGCCCCCACAACTACCCACAGTGACAGTAAGCAGGCACCACATACTCCCCCTGCAGTACAAATAGCACTGCACAGCTGGCTCACCACCCTCCTCATCTTCATGGTACAAGCGCCAATGGTACTGCACAAACAACTCAATTGATATTTGATTTATGTAATGGTAATATTGAAAGCTGCAAGAATATGGCCCTTCAGCGCAAAATGTTTTTGTGACATTAATGTGCTTTTTTTCATGGGCGCTGAGGGCATGGACCTGATTCTAACGTGTAGAGTTTTGTTTGTGTAAGTTCCCTCTGGGTGCTCTAGTCTTATCACAAAACCATACAAGGGCATCATGAAGGGGCAAGTATTACCTACCCGGCACGGGGGCAGCCAGAATTACAGTGGGAGCCTGAGACAGTAGCACATTTGGCTGCTCCGTGGCAGCGGTCTCTCACCCTAGCCCAGCTGCTGTGTGCTGGACTGTGGAGGGTCCAGGGAGGCTGTCTTCTCTCTCCTCCTGCAAGTGTTACAGGCGGTTTGCACTGGTTGCCCACACCCCAATACCTGCCTGCCTGGCTGAGGCAGACATATCCGCCCACCTTCAAAGTGTGCCTTAAAAAAAAAAAAGTGGGTAGGGGGTGTGGCTACAGGTCCATGATTTTGCCACAACCCCAGGCCCATTGCTGCTCTAGATGGCCCTGAATCCATAGGGCTATTGTGAGGGTTCTTGATGCCGCTGGTTTTACACTAGCCACTGTAACTGAAAAAAAATGTTTTAAGATGAAGCGCTTGATTGAAAATAATACTATATACTAATTAGACTCCTAGTGCAGCTAGTAACACAAGGGTTACTCAACCCTTGAAGGAAAAAATATGTTACAGCGTAGGTGGCTCTAATTTTAAAACTGTTTATTAAAATAGATACCTGTACACATTAATACTAAAAAGGACTAGCGGCTGGTTTAATTAGCACATATTGTACAAAATGTGTTATTCACACAAAGTAAAACATAACAATAAATATCTCTAAGGGTACAATCTGCTTCAAAGGTATGTGTTACAATGTAGCTAGAAGACTCTCTCAGTCTGCTGAGAGATCCCCAGGAAAATGGCGCTATGGCCATTTTCCCAGCGTTTTGCGCATGAGAGGTAGAAAAACTGTTTTTCCAAAGACTTGAGGATGTGTATTGAACTTGGGTACAGTGCTAGGGTCTCTAGTGACCCTAGTGCACTGAGTCGCTGTGCTGGCGGCTAGATGGGGGGGGGGGCACCCAGACAGAAACTGCACATGGGCCCCTCCTCTCTTAAGATGCCTTTTAAAGGAGATATGCCAAAAATGGGAAGTTTAAACATGCGTAATTGCTGTATACAAAAACCAGAATCACCCCCTGTGGCTGTGGTATGGAATTTAAATAGTAAGCTTCAATGAGGCAGAGGTAGGGAGTGATAAAATAAACATGAAAAAGTTTTTTGTTTCATTTAAAAAACAAAACATTATTTATTCAAAACATGCAGAAGTAGACAGGCACTGTCCACCTACTTCGGTGGGTTGGTTGGTCTGATGAATAGTTGGTTAGATGTGTGGAGCGCTGATGAAAAGTTGGTTAGATGTGTGGAGCACTGATGAAAAATTGGTTAGATGTGTGGAGCACTGTTTTAGTTGAACAGATAAGTTGGATGGTTGGAAGTTTGGAGAGTTGGAGAAAAGTTGGTTTGAAGTTGGTCTGATGTATGGCTAGCATTACTGAGCTGTGCTTGCAGCATTTTTACTGAGTCATGTGGGCCTGACAAAAGTCCCCTCACTGCAGGTAAGGAGGAGAGGAAGGAAAGTAGTGGAGTGAAGGGGGTGGAGACATAGGTATTCAGTGCTTGTCGGAAACTGCCGTCTTGTCGGAAAGATGGCATTTTCTGACTTTTTTAGTATTCAATCCTTACTCCATTTTCTCTAACGTCCTAGTGGATGCTGGGGACTCCGTAAGGACCATGGGGAATAGACGGGCTCCGCAGGAGACATGGGCACTTTAAGAAAGAATTTAGATTCTGGTGTGCTCTGGCTCCTCCCTCTATGTCCATCCTCCAGACCTCAGTTTGAATCTGTGCCCGGACGAGCTGGGTGCTGTTCAGTGAGCTCTCCTGAGCTTGCTGTAAGAAAGTATTTTGTTAGGTTTTTTATTTTCAGGGAGCTCTGCTGGCAACAGACTCCCTGCATCGTGGGACTGAGGGGAGAGAAGCAGCCCTACTCTCTGAAGATAGGTCCTGCTTCTTAGGCTACTGGACACCATTAGCTCCAGAGGGATCGTACACAGGATCTCACCCTCGTCGTCCGATCCCAGAGCCGCGCCGCCGTACCCCTCGCAGAGCCGGAAGACAGAAGCCGGGTCAGCATAAGAAGCAAGAAGACTTTGAAATCGGCGGCAGAAGACTCCAGTCTTCACTGAGGTAGCGCACAGCACTGCAGCTGTGCGCCATTGCTCCCACACACACCTCACATACTCCGGTCACTGTAAGGGTGCAGGGCGCAGGGGGGGGGTGCCCTGGGCAGCAATTGGGACCTCTTTGGCAAAAGTTTAGCATATATACAGTTGGGCACTGTATATATGTATGAGCCCCCGCCAAGAAAGTGTATATTTAAGCGGGAAAGAAGCCCGCCGTCGAGGGGGCGGGGCTTCTTCCTCAGCACTCAGCAGCGCCATGTTTTTTCTCCACAGCACCGCTGAGAGGAAGCTCCCCAGCCTTTCCCCTGCAGATACACGGTAGAAGAGGGTAAAAAGAGAGGGGGGGCACATAATTAGGCGCAAAAATCAATATAAACAGCAGCTACTGGGTTAACATTAAGTTACTGTGTTATTCCTGGGTTAATAGCGCTGGAGTGTGTGCTGGCATACTCTCTCTCTCTGTCTCTCCAAAGGGCCTTGTGGGGGAATTGTCTTCAGATGAGCATTCCCTGAGTGTGTGGTGTGTCGGTACGTGTGTGTCGACATGTCTGCGGTAAAAGGCTCCCCTAAGGAGGAGATGGAGCAAATGTGTGTGTGAGGGGTGTCTCCGTCGACAACGCCGACACCTGTTGGATATGTGTAATTAAGTGCTAAGGTGAATTTATTGCACAAAAGATTAGAGAACAGACAGGGAATCTACCCATGTCTGTCCCTATGTCGCAGAGACCTTCAGAGTCTCTCAATGCTCACTATCCAAAATAATAGACACTGATATCGACACAGGGTCTGACTCCAGTGTCGACTACGATAATGCAAAGTTACAGCCAAAAGGGCAGGAAACTATTCAATATATGATTATTGTAATAAAGATGATTTGCATATCACCGATGACTCATCTGTCCCTGAGACAAGGGTACACATGTTTAAGGGGAAGAAAGCTGAGGTAAATTTCCCTCCTCTCATGATGAAAAAGAGCTGGAATCTCCAGACAAGAGACTGGAGTTTCCCACAAAGAATTCTCAGGGAGTATCCTTTCCCTACTAGGGCCAGGATACGATGGGAATCTTCCCCTAGGGTGTCACGTTTGCCCAAAAGGTAGCCCTGACTTAACAGCTATCCTCAGGGATCCTGCAGATAGCATGCACATTCTGGTACACTACTCAGACCGGCGATTGTGTCGGCATGGGTTTATAGTGCTGTAGCAGCGTGGACAGGTACCTTATCAGCAGAGATTGAGACCCTAGTATGTATATATATATATATATATATATATTAAAGATGCTGTCTTAAGATATATACATGCCCAAAGAGACATTAGTCTACTGGGTTCTAGAGTCAACGCTATGTCGATTTCTGCTTGACGTGTCCTGTAGAATATGCAATGGACAGGTGATGCCGACTTAAGAGGCATATGGAAGGCTGAGGATTGTGTGGAGAAGGGATCTCGGACCTGGTCTCCCAGTGGCGCACCCAGGGGGGGTTTCCGAGCACCCAGAAACCCCCCTCCACTAAATTTTTTTTTTTTTTTTAGCTGCATAAGTATTATTAATGATTGTCTAGCGTCCTCTGCAGCATGCTGTCTTCCTGGTGGCACTTGTAAGTGCAATAAAAGTTTACTTTATTTTAATTATAGTACATATATATCCATGTGCATACATATATACACATGTATATACATACACACACACACACACACACACACACACACGATATATATATATACATGTGTATATATATGTGTGTACATATATATATATATATATATGCATGTTTAATATGCTTTGTATATGTGTATATGTATGTGTGTATGTATGTATGTATGTATGTATGTATATACATACTGCCCTGAGGACGGAGGAAGCTCCGAAACATGTTGGCTTGTTGCTAATAAAGAATAAAGAATTAACGGATTCCAGACTGCCAAGTGCCGCCTGCTTTACTCTTTGATCTATATATATATATATATATATATATATGTGTAGATATATGTATGTATATATACACACACACACTAGTTTTACGGACCCAACCTATACTGGGTCACCTCAGTTCCCACCCCCGTGATTGGCTCCGCCCAGTTCTGGAAACCCCCCCATGCAAATCCTGCGTTTGCCACTGTCTCCACAGCTATAGCTGGTAATTCTGATCTTTTGCCTTATATTCCTGCACAGCCTAGGAAAGCACGACATTATCAAATGCAGCCTTTCGAACACAAAGAAACAAGAAAGTCCGAGGTGCGTCCTTTCTTGCCAGAGGCAGGGGCAGAGGAAAGAAGCTGCACAACACAGCTAGTTCCCAGGAACAGAAGTCCTCCCAGGCCTCTACAAAATCCCCCGCATGTCGCTGGGGCTCCACAGGCGGAGCTAGGCCCGGCGGGGGCACGTCTTCGTAATTTCAGCCACAAGTGGGTTCGCTCCCTGTTGGATCCCTGGGCAATAGATATTGTGTCTCAGGGATACAAGCTGGACTTTGAGGAGATGCCCCCTCACCGACTGCCCTGCCGGCTTCCCCCCACGAGAGGGAAATAGTGTTAACTGCAATTCACAAATTGTAGCTTCAACAGGTGGTGGTCAAGGTTCCCCTCCTTCAACAAGGAGGGGGTTATTATTCGACCATGTTGTAGTCCCGAAACCGGACGGTTCGGTCAGACCCATATTGAATTTAAAATCCCTGAACATATACCTGAAAAGGTTCAAGTTCAAGATGGGATCGCTAAGAGCGGTCATCGCAAGCCTGAAAGGGGGAGATTTTATGGTGTCTCTGGACATAAAGGATGCATACCTTCATGTCCCCATTTATCCACCTCATCAGGCGTACCTCAGATTTGCGGTACAGGATTGTCATTACCAATTTCAGACATTGCCGTTTGGTCTCTCCACGGCCCCAAGAATATTCACCAAGGTAATGGCGGAAATGATGGTGCTACTGCGGAAGCAAGGTGTCACAATTATCCCGTACTTGGACGATCTCCTCATAAAAGCGAGATCAAGAGAGCAGTTGCTGAACAGCGTATAACTTTCTCTGGAAGTGTGACGGCAACATGGCTGGATTCTATATATTCCAAAGTCGCAGTTGGTTCCTACGGCTCATCTGTCTTTCCTAGGCATGATCCTAGACACAGACCAGAAAAGGGTTTATCTCCCGATAGAGAGAACTCAGGAGCTCATGACACTGGTCAGGAATCTATTAAAACCAAAACAGGTGTCAGTGCATCACTGCACTCGAGTCCTGGGAAGGATGGTGGCATCATACGAGGCCATTCCCTTCGGCAGGTTCCATGCGAGGACCTTCCAATGGGACTTACTGGACAAGTGGTCCGGATCACATCTTCAGATGCATCGGTTAATCACCCTATCCCCCAGGGCCAGGGTGTCACTCCTGTGGTGGCTGCAGAGTGCTCACCTTCTAGAGCGACGCAGATTCGGAATTCAGGACTGGGTCCTGGTGACCACGGACGCTAGCCTCCGAGGGTGGGGAGCAGTCACACAGGGAAGAAATTTCCAAGGTCTGTGATCAAGTCAAGAGACTTGCCTTCACATCAACATCCTGGAACTAAGGGCCGTATACAACGCCCTACGTCAAGCGGAGCACTTGCTTCGCGACCAACCGGTTCTGATTCAGTCAGACAACATCACCGCAGTGGCTCAGGTGAACCGCCAAGGCGGCACAAGGAGCAGAGTGGCGAGGGCAGAAACCACCAGAATTCTTCGCTGGGCGGAGAATCACGTAAGCTCTGTCAGCAGTGTTCATCCCGGGAGTGGACAACTGGGAAGCAGACTTCCTCAGCAGACACGACCTCCACCCGGGAGAGTGGGGACTTCATCAGGAAGTCTTCACACAGATTACATATCGGTGGGAACTGCCACAGGTGGACATGATGGCATCCCGCCTCATCAAAAAACTACAGAGGTATTGCGCCAGGTCAAGAGACTATCAAGCAATAGCGGTAGACGCCCTGGTGACACCGTGGGTGTTCCAGTCGGTCTATGTATTTCCTCCTCTTCCTCTCATTCCCAAGGTGCTGAGGATAATAAGAAAAGGAGGAGTGAGAACAATCCTCATTGTTCCAGATTGGCCACGAAGGACCTGGTATCCAGATTTGCAAGAAATGCTCACAGAGGACCCGTGGCCTCTTCCTCTAAGACAGGACCTGTTGCAACAGGGGCCCTGTCTGTTCCAAGTCTTACCGCGGCTGCGTTTGACGGCATGGCGGTTGAACGCCGGATCCTAGCAGAAAAGGGCATTCCGGACGAGGTCATTCCTACGCTGATAAAGGCTAGGAAGGATGTGACAGCTAAACTTTATCACCGTATATGGCGAAAATATGTTTCTTGGTGTGAGGCCAGGAATGCTCCTACAGAGGAATTCCAACTAGGCTGTTTCCTTCACTTCCTACAGTCAGGAGTGAATTTGGGCCTAAAATTGGGCTCCATTAAGGTCCAGATTTCGGCCCTATCCATTTTCTTGCAAAAAGAGTTGGCCTCTCTACCAGAAGTTCAGACGTTTGTAAAGGGAGTGCTGCATATTCAGCCCCCTTTTGTGCCTCCAGTGGCACCTTGGGATCTTAACGTGGTGTTAAGTTTCCTGAAATCACACTGGTTTGAACCACTTAAAACGGTGGAGTTAAAATATCTCACGTGGCAGGTGGTCATGCTATTAGCCTTGGCTTCGGCTAGGCGTGTGTCAGAATTAGCGGCTTTGTCACATAAAAGCCCCTATCTGTTTTCCATATGGATAGAGCAGAATTGCGGACCCGTCCACAATTTCTGCCAAAAGTGGTATCATCTTTTCATATGAACCAACCTATTGTGGTGCCTGTGGCTACTCGTGACTTGGAGGATTCCGAGTTACTGGATGTGGTCAGGGCTTTGAAGGTTTATGTAGCCAGAACGGCTAGAGTCAGGAAAACGGAGTCACTGTTTATCCTGTATGCATCCAACAAGCTGGGTGCTTCTGCTTCAAAGCAAACTATTGCTCGCTGGATCTTTAACACGATTCAGCAGGCTCATTCGGCGGCTGGATTGCCGCTGCCAAAATCAGTTAAGGCCCATTCCACTAGGAAGGTGGGCTCTTCTTGGGCGGCTGGCCGAGGGGTCTCGGCATTACAACTTTGCCGAGCGACTACTTGGTCAGGCTCAAACACTTTTGCAAAGTTCTACAAGTTTGATGCCCTGGCCGAGGAGGACCTTGTGTTTGCTCAATCGATGCTGCAGAGTCATCCGCACTCTACCGCCCATTTGGGAGCTTTGGTATAATCCCCATGGTCCTTACGGAGTCCCCAGCATCCACTAGGACGTTAGAGAATATAAGATTTTACTTACCGGTAAATCTATTTCTCATAGTCCGTAGTGGATGCTGGGCGCCCGTCCCAAGTGCGGACTTCTTCTGCAATGCTTGTATATAGTTATTGCTTAAATAAGGGTTATGTTATGGTTGCATCAGGGTTGACCTGTTGCTCTGTTGTTGTTCATACTGTTGACTGGGTATGTTTATCTCAAGTTATACGGTGCGATTGGTGTGGCTGGTATGAATCTTGCCCTGGATTACCAAAATCCTTTCCTTGTACTGTCAGTTCTTCCGGGCACAGTTTCTCTAACTGAGGTCTGGAGGAGGGACATAGAGGGAGGAGCCAGAGCACACCAGAATCTAAATTCTTTCTTAAAGTGCCCTGTCTCCTGCGGAGCCCGTCTATTCCCCATGGTCCTTACGGAGTCCCCAGCATCCACTACGGACTACGAGAAATAGATTTACCGGTAAGTAAAATCTTATTTCTCTGACGTCCTAGTGGATGCTGGGAACTCCGTAAGGACCATGGAGAATAGACGGGCTCCGCAGGAGACTGGGCACTCTAAAGAAAGAATTAGGACTACTGGTGTGCACTGGCTCCTCCCTCTATGCCCCTCCTCCAGACCTCAGTTAGAATCTGTGCCCGGCTCGAGCTGGTTGCACACTAGGGGCTCTCCTGAGCTTCTAGTAAAGAAAGTATTTATTAGGTTTTTTACTTTCAGTGAGATCTGCTGGCAACAGACTCACTGCTACGAGGGACTTAGGGCAGAGAAGCGAACCTACCTGCTTGCAGCTAGCTTGGGCTTCTAGGCTACTGGACACCATTAGCTCCAGAGGGATCGAACACAGGCCCAGCCTCAGTCGTCCGGTCCCGGAGCCGCGCCGCCGTCCCCCTTGCAGAGCTAGAAGACGGAAGATCCCGAGGACAAAATCGGCGGCTGAAGACTCCGGTCTTCATTAAGGTAGCGCACAGCACTGCAGCTGTGCGCCATTGCTCCCCATGCACACCACATACTC